>NW_027467508.1:140000-180000 GCF_046742065.1 Oratosquilla oratoria
ACCCACCTGAAGTCTCACCGCTTCGACGCTGTACATTGGTGCATTGCTGTTTTTGTACGCAAGTATTTAGTGTAGGCCAACTTGGACTTGTATATCTTTGTTATGTGTTTTTGATGTATCGAACTTTTATTTGTCTTGTATGTATTTTGTCTATTAATGTCCCAGTGTTCGTTAAGTGTACGTAAATGATAATTAAACCTTTATTTTTGTTTGTGTAAAATATAATTAGTTAAGTTTCGTGCAGACGTATATCTTACCTCAACCATAATCCTCACCATTCCTACTTACATTCAGTCTCAAATAGAACTTTTTCTCTGAACGTATTTTACCTAAACGTTCCACTTTTATTGTTGTGGGTTCGCTTCTTATCTGGAACTCGACTTACCCCTAGATTTCGACTGAAGTTCCACTCATTACGTTAACTCAGGCCAAACCCAGCAAGCAACCCATGACAATTTGGGGGCCTGCCAAGGGATATATGGTATTCTATATCTACGTGAAATAGATTAGTGACTCGTAGGTAAGATCGAAGTCTGCTAACCTCTTAACGTCAAATATCAGTAACACGTTCGATTGTCACTTTGTCTATTACCGTACACTCACCGTCACTGAATTATTTATGCTTTATTTAAATTTTCAATATTACGTTAGGTTAGATGGTAGGATATAAACTCATGTGTTCAATGTGTGCTTGATTATCAATACGTTAGGTTAGATGATAGGATACAAAACTGTAAGGTATCGATTATTCGAAGTGTGTGAGACCCCGACATTCATATGTCCGACATATTCAACCAGTTCCAAAGGAGAACCCCCTATTTCTTAAGTTCGCAGTAACTCATGCAAGTAACTTACCGGTACTCGACTACCACCTCCCTCCCTCCCGAGTTAACTAGCGATCTTCCTAAATTACCCACTTGCTGTAGCCCTAACGTCGAACAAAAGTTACGACCCCGTTATAGTGACCTTTCCTCAGTAACTGTGCCTAGGAGATTTATACTATCCCCCCACAGCTTCGAAAGTTAACTATACCTGTACAGTAAGCCGTGTATTCTAAGATTCAGACCATTAGTTAGCCATATTCTGATTCAGCGACAGTCTATGTGTGAACTATCCTCTTTCCTATCGGGAAACCTCGAAGCAAACTACACGAAAGTTACGGACGTGTAGTTTGAGCGCTGAACCATAGTATACACACCGTCTATACGATAAGGGTTGATTCACACTATCGGTCCGGTCGCGCTCCACTCCCGCTACGCTCTCGGTCCGGTCCAATATTGTCTCATTAATTTCAATGGAAGCATTCACACTGGCGCTCTCGCTCCAGTCTCGCTCCGGTCACGGTTCCGTCAAAAGATATTTTTACTGGAGCGAGACTGGACCGTGAGCGCCAGTGTGAACTCAGTTGCCACGGTCCTGCTCCACTCCAGTCGAGATTCAGCCTTCATATAAGCAAGTAGTGTTACCCTCTGTCCTACCAAACCATGGATAATCCAAAGGAAACACCACAATGGGATCATGAGAAAGTTAGAAAAATGATAAAAATACATTTTCTTTTTATTTATCACTGATACAATGACAATGCGTACAGCGAGGATATTCATAAGCACCAACTGAATACAATATAACCTACAAAACTTACTTTAATTTTGTGGATTTAGATGAAATGCTAATAGAATTAGTCAAAAGGTAAACCAGAGCTGTATGACCTGACTTCGCTGCACTACAGTGATAATGTTTGCATACTTATCATATTGCCAAGGTACCGAGAGAAAAAAATACACATTATTAACCGAAGAAAGAAATTCCATATGTATAATAACAACCTATTATCCACTGCGGAAATGCATCTCCTTAGCTCACTCAACAAATATTCCTACACAAGTTTGTTTGTCTACTTATATTTTATCATTTTGCCAAGGCATTGAACCAGCTGGGGAGCTGAAATAATCTTTCAGTGTTTCTCTCGCGCCAAAAGCCTCCTTTGTAGCATTTCCCCCTCTTCCTCTCATTGGACGTACTGTGTTTGATGGAGGCATGACAACAGTATCTGGTAATGCAACAGCATTTGGGTGTATCAGATTGTGAAGTATGCATGTTGTTGTAATGATTGCATTAGCGTTAGAAGGCATAGCTTTAAGTTTCCTTAAATATATTCTGAAGGTTTGCATTAGAATACCAAATGTGCACTCAACTATCCTCCTGGCTCTAGATAATCTATAATTAAAAATCCTCTTCTCTATCTTATGTTCAGTCTGTGAACCTGGGTAGGGCCTCATCAAATTTCTCTTCAGTGGGAAAGCCTCATCTCCCATTATAACGTATGGTGCAAGCACATCAGTGCCAGGAAGTGCAGCATCTTCTTGTACATTTCAAGTCATCCTCAATTTTGGATAGTATTTTCTCAAATGTTCCTTTGTTCATTCTGAAATAGCTGTGGAATTTACTCTCATCATCAATAAGACGAGGATACAGAGTATGAAATTCTCCTTCAGTCTTCCTATCTTGCAACATAGGATGAACCCACAATCTCTTTCTTTTTCTATTTTGTTTTCCTTCTTCATCAAGTGCAATAGCGAATATTGCCAACTCGGCGTCAGAAAAGTCACACTTCCTTCGTAACTGATGGTAAGACTTCTACTGGTATCGAGGGAGGGGCGATGACGGGAGCGAGAGCGGACCGTACGTGTGAATGCCTCAGAACCGAGAGCAGACCGAGAGTGGAGCGTGACCGGACCGATAGTGTGAATCAACCCTAAATGTTCATAGACCGGGTTCTTATGGAGACCCACCATAGATTTCACTCCCCCCGAACAGGGGTTTAATCAATTTTTTCGTGTGTGAAGTCCAAGTATTGGTTTATACTAATATCCCTGGAGTGGAATTCTCGTGTATATACACCAACCATGCCTTTTAACATAGAAACTTTCATCAAAAATCCCTCAGTGGATCAGTTAGAGTATGATCTCAAAATGGATGATTGGAAACTGTTGGCTCAAACCTACCAAATTAATGCTCCTACTAGATTATGTAAAGATGAACTCAAACGAGTGGTAATCGAATCCCTGGTAGACTTGCTCATACTGGACGCCGATGCATCCAAACTACTGAGTCAGGAAAGTGCTCGTGACGTAACTGAAGGAGACCCTGTAAGTGATAGTGATCCCTCCTTGCAGCCTGAAGCACGCGCTCTCCCCCAATCTCCCTTCAATAAACCAGTAGTTTCTTTAGAATTAGAGAAAATTAAATTAGAGAGAGAGAATGAGACAAGAACGGGAGCTTGAATTACTGAGAATAAAAGAACGAAAGACCGTGTGCATGCCAGAGAAAGACAGTGTGAGCGTGAGAGAGAACTTACAGTAGAATACGAAAGTTAAAATTGTCTGACATAGATAGGAAAAATAAAACTATCCACCTATTAAATACCCAAATTGCCTCCCTTCCCAACTTCAATGAGTCATACCCAGAATCCTTTTTTAGGCAATTTGAACGTTTAGCTGAGCACGTAAACTGGCCAGTAGAAGAATGGGTTTGGATCATACAAAGCAAATTGATAGGAACAGCCGCCAAAGTCTTCAACAGTCTTGAGGAATACTCATCCTATGAAATAGTCAAATCTAGCATCCTCAATGCCTATCAAGTTACTCCTGAGTCTTACCGTCAAAAATTCAGAAATTTGACCAAAACTGCTAACTCGACATTTGTCGAATTTGTCTCTGAAAAACTCAGAATCTTTAAGCAATGGCTCACTGCCACCAAAGTAAAGACTTACGATCAACTCGTTAACTTGATGGTCTTCGAGGAATTTAATAACATAATTCCATTCCACATCATGCTTCATTTAAATGTGAATTTAATAAATAAGAAAGATGAACTCAATTTAACTGAAGCAGCACTACTTACCGATGAGTACGCAGCACTTAATAGGTTGAACGTACAGCGGGCGAGCCATGTTGTAAAGCCATCAGTAGGTCTCTTCTCCACTCCCAGTAATAAGCAGGCAGGAAAGACCTCTATCCCTACCCCTCTCTACTCTTTCTGTAGTTACTGTAAGAATCCTGGCCATCACATCACTCAATGCCCAGAGCCAGGTTGCAGAGTGTCAAAGTGCCCGAGTAAATCGAAAGCACCTACCCAGTGTACTGAACCAAAATCTTACGGTCCTCGTAAACCTATGACTCGTGTAGTAAGAGGTAACTTTCCCCTCTGTGAACATACCTTTAAAGACGTCAAGTCCCATGGTAAAATCTTCACTAAGAAAAAACCCTCTCAACACAAAATAAAGGCTCGAGAGTATGTCCATAGAAACCCTACTGATGCGCTAGAGAGACCTATATCATGCATTGTAAAATCCCCCCTTACAAATGAACCTAACATACGAGAAGTCGATACAACGGCTCTCAAGTCCAACTGCCCTCCTTGCTGACCTTATTCAGTGTCTTGGGCCCCTTACTCATGCCAAAGAATTGCAAACTAATGCTCTTCCTAACCGCCAGACCCCTTATCGCCTCTACCCCCATAAGGCAGAGAAGATGCAGGAAGAAGTGACCTGCCGGTTGGAGAACGGAGTAGCTGCCCCTAGCTGCTCCCCCTGGGCATCGCCGGCGCTCCCAGTACCGTCCAAGGCAGGCGAACGTGGAGACCTCCCTCTCCAATCCCACGGAGAAATTGGTCTGGTCCCCAGTCTGCCAACGCTCCTTCGAGACCCTTCGGCAGTTCCCGAGCGGCGAGCCGGTGTTGAAGACCCCCGACTACTCCCACCCCTTCGTCCTTCACGTAGAAGCAACGGGAGAAGGGATAGGAGGGGTCTCGCTACAGGAAACCGTCCACAACCCTCTTACCTTCATTGAGAGGGCCCGTATCTTCAATCAACGAGTCCTCTGATAGGCCCTTGTCCTCCAAGTCTTCAAATTCCTCATAGTCTTCATCAGAAAAGAAGACCACCTAATTGCTGACGCCCTGTCTAGGGAAGCGACCAGCCTTCTAGACGATTCACGGTGGCTACGGACTCTCTAGTCCAGCTGCTCCCCGTTACGCTGGACTTCCGGCGGGGGGTGTTATAGCCAATCGTGAATCAACCGATTTTCAAATCGCCCGCCTACTACTCACTGCTTCGAACAAGACTCATAGCCGATGTACGTCCGTACAACGTTCGAGTTCGAATCTCGCCATGAAGCTTTGACCCCGCCTACCTAGGGTATAAAAAGCCTCCCCGGCTGTCCACCCTCTCATACCTTCACACCACCCAAGGTCTCACCTCTTCGACGCTGTGCATTGGTGCATTGCTGTTTTGTACGCAAGTATTTAGTGTAGGCCAAGCTTGGACTTGTATATCTTTGTTATGTGTTTTCTATGTATTGAACTTTTATTTGTCTTGTATGCATTTGTCTAAGTTTATTGTCTCAGTGTACGTTGAGTGTACTTAAATGATTAGTAAAACTTTATTTTTTGTTTGTTTGTGTAAATACAATTAGTTAAGTTTCGTGCAGACGTCTATCTTACCTCAACCATAATCCTTATAATTTCTACTTACATTCAGTCTCAAATAGAGCTTTTTCTCGGAACGTATTTTACCTATACGTTCCACGTTTATTGTTGTGGGTTCGCTTCTCATCTGGAACTCGACTTACCCCTAGATTCCTAAAGTTCCACTCATTACGTTATCTCAGGCCAAACCCAGCAAGCAACCCATGACACCAGCGATTTTGTTTGAGGTGAAGCGGAACGAAGGAAGGACGGAGATAGGAGGGGAGGAACGGGGTAAGGAAAGTGAAATATATAAGCTGTAAATATTTTCTTAGTGTATACTGAGGAAGTCCTTTAAGGACGAAACGTTAGTAATAAAACTCCAACGGTTTTTTGGCGTTTACCTCATCACCCTTTCCACTCATATATATATATATATATATATATATATATATATATATATATATATATATATATATATATATATATATATACATACATATATACACACACACACACATGCATACTCGTATAGATAAATTAAAATCCGTGCATTACAACGTCATTAGTAGACAAATAGTACCAGCATTGATAAAACTATCCAATCCACTATTCATTCGTGGATTTGTTCATATCTGTGTATATGTACTCGTATGTATATATGTATGTATGGAGGCATGTATGTGTGAATTTACCTATGTACGAAGAAAGGAGAAGAGGTGGAGGAAAAGGGAGAAAATAGAAAAAAAGGAAGACAAAGAAAAAAAGAATAGTAGAAGTAGAAAAGTAGAATAATAATGAGAAGAAAAGGAAAAAGATGATGAAAACGAAAAGAAAAAGAAAAAAGATGAAAATGCGAAGAAAAAGAAAATCATGATGAAAATGAGAAGAAAAAGAAAAATATGATAAAAATGAGAAGAAAAAGATGAAAACGAGAAGACAAAAAGAAATAGAAGAGGATGAAATCAAGAAAAAAATAGAAGAAAATTAACAAGTCTACCACACACCTGTTTTTAGAACACGACTGGAAATGTAACTTCAGTGTGTGGATTTTGAATCGGCATTACACTTGATACTCTTCCAGCTATTCTTTGGTCCAATGCAGAAGCATCAAGAGCATTACTGAAACTTTACTGGTTAGGTTTCTCTGGTAATAAAACGAAAACTAGACATAGATATGAGGGGCAGATTAATTTTCTTACGAGAGAAAATAGTATTAAGAAAGTATATAGCATATTAAAAAAATTATCTTTGCTATAATTATGTGAAATTATCTTTTGAGATAAAAATGTACTTAGAAATTTAAGATACATTTTGATACAGTCGTGGAACTACATGACCGAATCACGTGGTTATAAAGCAAACCCAAACATGATTACTTCAGGAGTTGTACATTTTCAAGCGTCTTTAGGACATAAATCATAAACGGATAGCTCAGCTTCATGATCTTAAGAGAAACAATGAAAACTGTGATCTCGACACAGCAAGCATAGATTATTGGGATTGTATATACAAGCAACACCAGAGTACTTATGTCAAGATAAGCTACCCCACACATTAGCTTGTAAAGAGTAGCAACACTAGAAACGAGTTTGCAAATATAAATCTACCCAACAGTGACGACAATTTAATTAAAGTTAGGTTAAGATCACCCACCCCAAACATTAGCTTGTATTACGCATCTTTACAAAGTCCGATGATTGTACATTTCTAACTCAAAGAAAACTGTCGATTATTGTCGACATAACCACCCACAGATCGGCGACTTGACGTCACAAGCATCACCATCCAGTACCTAGCGATGACAATTCATCATTACTAAATAAAATCAAAACACCTGAGTATTTGATTTCCTTACATAATATCTCTTGTGGATTACAATTCATAAATTATTCTGGTGATTAATATTCGTCTAGTATTATTAAAAATAAATCGTACATAATATATATCGAATTTCCCATAAGGCATGTCTAATTTCAAAAGTTATTGAAAATTCTAAAAGACCTCTGCCCCTTTTCGATGATTTATGACAAGAAATATTTAAAATTTATTCATAACGCAATGATTTTAAGCATAAGATATATTAATTTTAACTAACAAGAACGAATATATTCACTATCAAGCAATAAAATAGACATCAAAGTGAAAAAAGTTAGAAAGCTCAAAGTAAAAATCTGTACCTAACCTCACCAAACCTAACTTTAATCAAATGATCGTCACTGTTGGGGATTTATATTTCCAAAGCTCATTTCTGGGGTTGCTACACTTTACAAGCTAATATGTGAGGTACTTTATCTTAACATGGATACTCTGCGATTGTTGATCTTGACAACGTAGCGCCAACAAATCTAGAAAAAATATAAAGTTGGCAACTTCAAATTGGATATTGTTGTTGTTCTTTCAAAAACAGTTCACAGGTATTGGACACGAGTTCAGAACCATTTCCATTACATCTTGGAGGTTTAATTAGATGAGAGATTAAATTTGATATATCTGATGTGTGGTTAGCATCACGCATAAATGCGTTGTGATATTATTATGTTCAATTGCTTCTCCTTTACCTGCAATATGTAATGTACATATCAAGTAATGCAATCACCTATGATGTAAGCGTGCATTGATGATTGTGTATGCGATTCACCATGGTCTTGGATCACGTGCTGGACTCGTGATCGA
The DNA here is from genome assembly GCF_046742065.1 of Oratosquilla oratoria. Classification (NCBI taxonomy): domain Eukaryota; kingdom Metazoa; phylum Arthropoda; class Malacostraca; order Stomatopoda; family Squillidae; genus Oratosquilla; species Oratosquilla oratoria. The sequence goes on from NW_027467508.1 coordinate 148,143, forward strand.
CAGCTATTTCCTTGTCTGAAGAGAGCTCAGGTTTCATATATGACCGATCTATAGGTAATGCTGTGAACTTACACGCAAAACCCAACTCCCCGCCCACGAGTTGGAGCAACGACCCGCAGCGCAGCAATACTGAGATTATTTCGGCCCTGGGCGGGATTCGAACTCGGACCACCGTATTGGCTGCCGGGAACTCTGACCACTACGCCACGAGGTGTGTGTGATTCACCATTGTCTTGGATCACGTGCTGTACTCGTGATGGACAGCTACTTCCCTCCCGGAAGAGAGCTCAGGTGTGTGTGTGTGTGTGTGTGTGTGTGTGTGTGTGTGTGTGTGTGTGCGCGCGCGCGCGCGCAATATGGCGCCATTCGCCTGCTACACTAGGCCCCGTCCACACGTAGCATTTTGATGCGCGATGTATTGAAGCGATGAGTTTAAAAACGTGACTCAATTCGTCGCAGCATTATGAAAGCAGTCATGGGGCGTACCGATTTCGAATCGCTGCGCCGTGTGTCAATGACAGTTGAAGAAGAGAGAACGCACGCGCTCTGCTTCGCTCTTCTATTTTCATACAATGGCACAAGCAACTTCCGCAAAGCCGTTCGAGTGGACGAAGACTATTATATTACATTTCATTAAGCTACTAAAGCAGTACCCAGCCATTTGGAATATCAAGTGCAAAGAATATAAGATGAGAAATATAAAAAGTACAAGCATCGAAAGCTGACTTATATTCTTTAACAAAATGTAATGTGCGGAATGAAGACATTACCAAAAAACTTCATACACTGAAAACACAGTTTCACAGGGAAATGACTGCCATCAATGCATCAAAGAAGTCTGGTGCTGGCACGAAAAATATATACACTCCAAAGCTGTGGTGGTTTAATGATTTAATGAGTAGAGCGTCGGCAGCCATCCTAATCCCGTGAAAGCCAAATGATGACTGAGCTCTGGTTGCTCGCGCAAGGTATTCGCAGTGATGCAGCCCGTCCAGACGCTAGTGTCAAGTTTTCAACACGACTACTGCATCAAGTCGCTGATGCGTGATGCTCCGTGTGGACGGGGCTTAACATCTGTGAGCAGTTGCACCTCTTCCCTTCCGTGTTAGACTTTCCGACATAGCTTCTGTCGCCAGGCGATTTCATTCATCGCCTTGGCGACGCCCAAGACCTTTCCTTAGCTGATGGCACTTTTATTGATATTACTATAGGGTGGCCAATGCAACACTGAGTATGAATAAATTAGTAATTGTACAGCACTACAAAGACAAGCATACGCTCATTTCGGAGCAAAGCCAAGACTGTCCGACGCGACGCCGATTTTCTTAGCGCGGGAAAAACATATACAAATCGCATGGTTCGTTTACAAAAAATGCACACGGAAATATACAACGGCAATAATAAAATCAATACACACTAATTAATATACAACACTACAAGTACGTATGTATAATATACAAAGAATATTCAATGCTACCATTACAATATTCCCTCGGTCATAGTGCCAATGAACTGGGCAGTACCATCGCTTGTAAAATTTCGCCTAAAGTACGCTTTAATCTCCTATGTTACATGAAAGGGTTATAAGCACCTCCTTGGATGCACTGGAAGTTTGGCAACAATGCCCTTAATAAAGATGAGAAAATAGAAAGAAATATAAATATAGACAGATATAAAGATAAAAGAAATAGGTAGCAGGATTGAGCACTGGGGCCATTACGTCATTCACTGGGACTACGTGACCAAGCCCATCCCCCAACGGTCCTCCCACCTGTACTATCTACCGGACCAACGCTGGGTTCGCAGAAATTGTACTATCTGTTGGGTTCTAGACCGAAATTAACTATATTTCACTTTGGGCTACCTAGCTAGTTTGCAGCAAAGAACCTGGGAAATATCTTAGAACTTACCTTAGGTTTGGGAAGGGATTTATCCAACAGTCTGGTGACGCTGCGATTGTGAATATTGTTCTATACGGATTTTGGGAAACAGGTGGTATACGCCTGAATGCTGTACTCACGATGTGTTCAAAAAAGCATAATAAAATGTTTCTCCATTACTGCAAACTGAACATTAACAAAATAAATAAATAGATAATTTGAGAAACGGGTCATACGCCATAATCTTGCCTCTCTCCAACTCCCAAGTCATTTTAATCACTAGTTGCACAAAACACTATAACACAACAGTACTCCTTTTCAAAGCACTCGGAACACTAGTTTTCACACACAAGTAATTTTTTTTTTTTACAAATTTAGACACCACACATCCGTACTCGGCACTAACGAATTCAAAAGTGAGTTCGCTTACGACCGATTTAGTTTTCGTTACGTGGGAAAGCCCTGCGATTGGCTGAAACAAGTCGCGGGATTCAAAGCAATTAAGTTATTGGCTGAGAACTGGTGACGCCTTGCCGGGCTCGGCCAAGTAATGTCCTTCTTGCCCTGAAAGGTAGCTGGCTTAAACGAGGCGATTCATTTGTAATGTATAATTACAATCCAACTATTACTTGTGCCCGCCGGAGAGCAACTTGGACACTGTTTCGTAGGCGTTGCTTAGGCATAACGAAGTTATTTTTCAGAAATGAAGTGATAACATCCATTGTATATAGATGTATTTGTTATCTGTATCGGCAATAATACTGATACTTCTGTTCTGTTATGAAGTTTTAGTTTTCGTAACCGTGGTTTTTATGACTTAAAATAGTTGAACTTGCAAAGGTAATATTTTTCATTCTATACAAAGACGAAATATCTGAACACATTCAGATTTATATTTAATTCATCGCTTAGTTCACTTACCAATCTTTATTTTGAAGACTGAACAATTCAATTGGGTGCATTTCATGCATTATACACGTAATACATCTTAATTTTACATTATAGTTACGGTATGTGTTTGAGTGTGCAACTTCGCACCTTGAACAAGTTGGATTGTCGTTCTACGTTACATACGAACAACCTCAATGGCGAGTTTAACTACAGGCGAGCGTCAATCGCCTCGTTTAGGCCAGCAGCCACCTCTCAGGGCAAGAAGGACTCCTACACTAAGTAGTTCCATATCCTTTACCACCTGTCATCCCTATCCACAAAGTTATCTGATCTTTTCTTAAAACAGCCGCTAGTCTCGGCGCTACCTTTTACCTGTTTCCATATTCTCCCTCTTGACATTTGCCTCTGCCAGTCCAAACCTACCTCCCTCACTCCCCCCTCACCCTCCTTCCCCCTCTCTCTCTCTCTCCCTCTCCCTCTCTCTCTCTCTTCTTAGGGAGAGATCTCGGCGACCTTGAAGAACTCCTGCGTCAACATTGACTGCATTTGCCCAACATGTATCATAAAAGAAATAACTTTTTTAGGGGAGGAGGGGCTGGCCTCGACAGATACCTCACAAGTTTCTGCAACGCTAAAGAACGGGACTTTGCCGAAAGCTGAAAGGTTATGATTTTACTCTTAATGTTTATGAGTAGTTGGATTTGTACGGAGGTTGTAAGTAGAGAATTCCAGCTTCCAGTCTACGGGGTGTTTCCAGGCTGGGCTGGGAGACGCACAGTGGTCTTCTGCAAGGGGTGGGCAACCTTTTTTAAGTGCGAGTGCCTAAATCAGCCAAATCTTTAATACCCATTTTTTTGTGTGTGCCAACGGAATATAATGGTATGGGTCGTCGCCTCCCTTCACCTAATAAGGGCCCCAACCGGCCACCCAGCGGCGCAGCATAAGTCATGCAAATGAAATTAGAGATTTATCTTATATAATTTATTTATTCTATTTTCTTTTTTGTAATTTCTTATTTTTGTTATTTATTATTATTGTTATTATCATTATTATCATTATCATTATCATTATTACTACTACTACTACTACTACTACTACTACTACTACTACTACTACTACTTTAATGTGAGCATTGGCTTTCGCGTGCAGTAAAAAAGTCATTGGGGTGCCAGGTTTTGGCACGCGTGCCAAAAGTTGTCCATCCTTATCCAACACCAATGATTCAATGCAGGACCGGGCTATCCCACCGGTGACGATACAGCCTTCGTGTATATCGCGCAGAGGGCTGAGACGAATTTTATGGCCTTTATATACATCATGCTGCTGTCAGGCAATTTCATTCCTAAGAGATACTTTTCCTGTGCCAGGTCCCCTCTCTCCTCATCCTCCTATTCTTCTTCCTCCTCTTCCTCCTTTTCTTCTTCCATTTCTCCTTCCTCTTCCTCCTACTCTTCTTCTTGCACCGCGTCCCTTTCCTCCTCCTCCTCCTCTCCCTACATATGTACACTTCCTAATAATCCCCTCCTCCATCTTCTTCCTCCATCTCTACCTCCATCTTTTTCCTCCTCCTTCTCTTCCTATTTCCCTCCTTCCTTTTGCTCCTACTCCTCCTCCTTCTCCTCCTCATCTTCCTACACACATCACTCCCCCTCCTATTACTCTCCTCTTCTTCTTATTCTTCTTCTTCCTTCTCCTTTTATTCCTCCATTTCTCCTTTCTCTTCCTCCCCTCCCTGCACCACCTTCCCTTCCTATTACTCCCTCCCGCCTCCTCACCCTCCATTTCATCCTCCATCTCTACTTCCTATTACTCCCCTCCTCCTCCTCTTCCAACTTCCTCTTCCTCCTACTCCTCCTCTTTCTGCACCAATCCCCTTGCTATTATCCCCTCCTCCTCCTCCTCCTCCTCCTCCTCCTCTTCTTCCTCTTTCTTATAATCCTCCTCCTGTTCCTGCAATTCGTACCCTTCCTATTACTCCCTCCCTCCCTTCTCCTCCTCCTCTTCTTCCTCTTTCTTATAATCCTCCTCCTCTTCCTGCAATACGTACCCTTCCTACTACTTCCTCCCTCCCTTCTCCTCCTCCTCCTCCTCCTCCTCCTCCTCCTCTTCTTCCTCTTTCTTATAATCCTCCTCCTCTTCCTGCAATACGTACCCTTCCTATTACTCCCTCCCTCCCTCCTCCTCCTCCTCTTCTTCTTCCTCTTTTTTGTAATAATCCTCCTCTTCCTGCAATACGTACCCTTCCTATTACTCCCTCCCTCCCTTCTCCTCCTCCTCTTCTTCCTCTTTTTTATAATCCTCCTCCTCTTCCTGCAATTCGTACCCTTCCTCTTACTCCCTCTCTCCCTTCTCCTCCTCCTCTTCTTCTTTTTTCTTATAATCCTCCTCCTGTTCCTGCAATTCGTACCCTTCCTATTACTCCCTCCCTTCTCCTCCTCTTCTTCTTCCTCTCTTATAATCCTCCTCCTCTTCCTGCAATACGTACCCTTCCTATTACTCCCTCCCTCCTCTTCTTCCTCTTTCTTATAATCCTCCTTTTCCTGCAATACGTACCTTTCCTATTACTCCCTCCCTCCCTCCTCCTCCTCTTCCTCGAGGGAGCAACTCCACTTTCTGGTAGAGTTCATAAGAACATGAGAACATAAGAATGAAGGAGATTGCAAGAGACCATAAGGCCTACACTAGGCAGCTCCGTATCGGTCACCACCTGTCATCCCCATCCATAAAGTTGTCTAATCGTTTCTTAAAACAACTGATAGTTTCAGCGCTTACTACATGGTTACTAAGTCTATTCCATTCGTCGACCACCCTATTAGTAAACCAATTTTTGCCTATTTCCTTCTTAAATCTAAATTTGTCCAGTTAAAATCCATTACTGCGAGTCCTGCCCTATTGTTTTAATATGATGACCTTCTTTGTATTACCCTTGTTAAAGCCTTTGATCTAGCTAGTTTGAATACCTCTAGTAGATCACCCCGCACTCTGCGTCTTTCCAGAGAGTGTAAGTTAAGGTGCCTAAGCCTCTTTTCGTAAGGCAAATTTCTGAGTCCATGTATCATTTCGGTCATTCATCTCTGTACTCTAGTTTAAGTCTGTCGGACGGACACTAAAACTGTACCGCATAGTCAAGGATGGGTCTAACTATCGCTAGATAGAGTTTGATAATTACCTCTGCACTTCTATTCGTTACCGTCCTAGCAATGAAACCTAATGCTCTGTTAGCTTTATTCCTGGCGCTAATGCACTGTTTCCTGGTTTTAAGGTCCGGACTCACTAGAATTGACAAGTCTTTCTCGCACTCAGTTTTCTCTAAAAGCGTGTTATCTAAGCTGTATCTATTTTCGGGGTTGTGTAGCCCTACGTTTAACACGCTACACTTAGAGATATTGAAGTTCATTTGCCATTTCACCGACCATGTGAACAATTTGTTAAGATCATCTTGCAGAATCTCTGCGTCGTCTCCTGACCTAATTAGGCGTCCTATTTAGTGTCGTTCGCAAACTTACTAACATCACTATTTATCCCATTCTCTAAGTCGTTTATGTACACAATGAACAACAAGGGACCCAAAACCGAGTCCTGGGGGACTCCACTAGTAACATTGCCCCACCTAGATTTTACTCCATTTATGGTGACCCGCTGTTTTCTGTTACTAATCCAAGCTCTAATCCATTCTAACAATTTTCCTCCTATGCCAAGGGCTTTGATTTTATTTAGTAGTCTCTGGTGTGGCACCTTGTCGAACGCTTTGCTAAAGTCAAGGTAAATAACATCGTAATTATCATTGTTATCTGACGCCTTATATACTTTAGTGTAAAAGGGTAGAAAATTAGTCACATATGACTTACCCTTAGAGAAACCATGCTGTGTATCATGAATTAAATTAGTCTATTTATTATTATTGATTCAAGTACCAATAACCGATGTCAAACTGATTGGCCTGTAGTCGCATATAGATCTATCTTCCTTCTTAAAAACAGGAACAACGTTTGCCTGCCTCCAAGCAGTGGGCACAAAACCAATGTATACCGATTTATTAAATATTTCAGTTAACTGGTCGCAGATTTCAAATTTACACTCCTTTAGCATTCTCGGAAAAAATTCGTCTGGACCTGGGGATTTTGTAGCTTTAAGTCTTTCAATCTGCTTGACTACTTCTACTTTACTAATGCTGATCGGTAATCATTTGTTTTGGGATATTATCCTGCACCACATCTAAGAATTTTTTCGCTTCCTGATCTACTAAGGTTTCCCAGTCAATGTTTCTATAATCAAAATCTCCCATGATCACATTGTCAGCCCGACTGTCCCATAGGCAAAGAAAACATGAATACTTGGTGTGCCCACCCTGTAATTCAAGTAAGAAGGCGAGCATTGTAAAATCACCACAAACATCCCATTTAAACTCATCATAGTTTACCTTCTCGAGAAGCCTTTATACATTGTCGTATTCTTCCTTCATCTGTACCAAGCATGCTATAGGCAGGGGTGGATACTGATTTGAGGCTTTTTGTAGAACTTTCTGTGTACAGTTGCTATTGTTCAAGGTTATGATCAATTCCAATAGCTGTAAATATCTTCGCGTAAGCAGAGATCCTCACTTATATCAAAGTATACTTCGAATTCCTCATGGTGCTTCCTGTATACTGTTGATCTACAATCCTCCCCCAACAGATTCCATTCACTCAGTCTGGATGCTAAAAGCTCAGCTCCTGATTTAGTGAGGCCAAAGTCCCTGATGAGCTCATCCAGTTTACGTTGATTTGGAAAGTGTGGGCGGGTACTCAATCTTGGGGCAAAATTTTTCATCCATTTTTTCATTGTCACAACCTTCCCACTCTCCTGATGAGACCTCCACCCTACCATCTACCTGATAAAAAATGCATTTATCAATTGGAACATAAATATGAATTGTATGTGTAATCGCATTACAATTAGCTAAATGTTTAGAAGATTTCAATATTGATTCTGTTAGAAAGAATAGAGTTCGTAATTTGATCAAATTTACTTACATTTTCTGGAGGCCGTGGAACCAGTAAGGTGTCATCATGTGGCACAGGTGCAATAGAGGATACAAGTTGGGATATGGAAGCGATTTTCCCCCTTACCTTACCTTTCTGTACTTTGATATGTCAACCATGCAAAAGTAGTAATCATCGTGATGATTTTTTTTTGGCTCACGCCAAACTCTGGGCACAGCAAATGGCATTGCTCTCCACCCATCTCTCAGAAATGCATCTCAATTTGGTCGACAGCTTCCACATATCACATGAGGGGCCCGTGGTTTAGCTCGGTCACCCATGCTCGTTCCAAAGTACAGTCTATAAGGAATACAGTACTCTGCACCTTTCATAATTTTATGTGATATGTGCTTAGATCCAATATATGCATATATATATATATGTATGTTTGTATATATATATATATATATATATATATATATATATATATATATATATATATATATATATATATATAAATATACATATATATATAGCTTGTTAATGAGAGGTGAACTTTTGAAATGAAAAGGTCCCGCACTCAGTTCTAGTATTTTATTTGCTTTTTCAGAGGCTGAAATACAATGCTTTGATGATTTGAGATCGTTACTGATAATTACGCCGAGATCCTTTTCACTATCCACTTTTGTTAAATAATTTCTGAATAACTTGTAATCGTACATACTGTTATTTTTACCTATGTGCATAACCTTGCATTTAATTAAATTTCATTAGCTACTTTTCAGACCATTGCCGTAAATTGTCTAAATCTTCTTGAATATCTATTTGGTTTAAGTGATCATTAGCCATTCCGGACAGTTTTGTATCATCAGCATATTTGGAGACAATATATATTAGTCCGTGGTCTGTATCATTTCTATATACTAAGAATAGAATTGGACTAAGAGGGGAACCATATATATATACATATATATATATATATATATATATATATATATATAGATATAGATATATATATATATATATATATATTATATATATATATATATATTACTGTATACTGTATATACATATATATATATATATATATACTGTATACACACACACACACACACACACACACACACACACACACATAAATTTTCCAAAGAAATGGTCGATCACATTTTATCATTCGTTATTGACCCTATCTGTGTTAACAATGTTTGTGTCCGTGGGCACTCCGCTTTTCGGCCACGTCTTCCGACAGTCGGGGTGTCTCTACAGGAACAAGCAACACTGGTCCACCTCGAAGAAGAGGCAAGACTTGGACGGAATGAACCCCCTGAGGACCTTGAAGGTTCCTGATCGCCAAAGCGATCGTCAAGAAACCCGAAAAGGCTTTCGGGAAGGAACCTCAGCCGACATCAGTTGGTTGATGACCCCAAAGGGTATGTTCCTCAAGTTCAGCTCCCGCACAGGAGTGCGATGACGAACTCGACAACGCCCCTCTTGGAGAAGACACCCTCCGTCAGTCGAGGGGGTCGGCCGACGATTTTATTCAGCTGAGGGGAGCCCTGGCAACAATTTAGGAAAGATGTGTGTAATCTCGAAAGGCTCGAGATATGATGCAGATTTTCTAAAGCGTTGCTGGGGCTCCTCCTCAGAGGAATAAAATCGTTTGTCAGTCGCCAAAGCAAAATCTCCAGAGGGGCACCCACACATCAATTGACAATGTTGCCAAACACAGTCAGCTGGCTTTGCCCGTGTACCAAACGGGTAGTCCGTGCTAAATATTGTAAGGGTCCGTCAAGAATTTGTGGAAAAAACAAAACAAAACGGCAGCCACGAGGATTCTGATACAGATATTTTTGCCCGGAGGTTTCTCTGACTTGTGTTTTCGTTGTCCACCATGCATTGCGAGATCTGGAAAAGACCCGCCCGGAAGTGACAAGGTTGCTTCAAGACAAGCAGACAAACAAATATCTTCAACATCTCTCGACAGGACAAAGCCCCCAACAACGCTGCCCTTGAGCGGGCTGAGATCCTCAGAGTGCACGGACATCTTCCCAAAGCAAAGATGCATGTGCTGACTTGGATGTGTCGTGTGAATGTAAGGCTGCCAAACAACCACCAAGGGACCTCCGCATGGTGGACTGGCTCCAAGAAAGAGCACCGCAGGCAGACTCCAACTACGCTACAAATAAGTCTTCAGAAGAGACATCAAGACTCTAGGCATCAGTCCAGGAGAGAAGGAAACTGGAGTCAGACAGTGCGAAAAGGCCTCTCCAAGTTTGGAGAGACCCTTTCCCGAAGACAGTCAGAGGCAAAACAGACGTGAATGAAGGCCTAAACTCTGACAAAGAGACCTACATCAGACTTCGTCAGTGTAAGTTGTGGAACAGAGCTTCATTCAAGCTATAAATGACTCTACGCTGAAACAACATTAAAAAGACGGCTCTGTCAGGCTCTGCCGAGGTCCGTCGTAGTTTGTCGAAATCCAGCGGATTCTCTCGGAGATATGATAGGTTACAATGTTACATCGAACTGTATTTCATTCAATCGCCTCGGGTGTAAACGTATTTCGTATAATAATGACGCGATTAGCGATACTGATTCTATGTACTTCTATATTAAATCTACATCCTAATAGCCTGAGTTTTTGGTCCGGTAAGTGTTTAGTGATATACTGTATATATATATATATATACATATATATATATATATATATATATATATATATATATATATATATATATATATATATATATATATTGTGTGTGTGTGTGTGTGTGTGTGTTGGAACATTGTGACAAGTTGATGAAGGTGGAAAAAGAAATCACGGGTCTAGTTCTGAGTATTTTAGTTTATCCTCTGAAGAAGCATAGAGCGAAACCGGTCTGGAATAAACTCAAAAACTCGGAACTAGACCCGTGACTTCTTTTTCCACCTTCATATATATATATATATATATATATATATATATATATATATACATATATATATATGTGCGTGCGTGCGTGCGTGCGTGCATGCGTGTGTGTTTGTGTGTGAGTGTGTGTGTGTGTGTGTATTTACCTTGTATTTTACGGGACGAGAGCTATGCTCGTAATGACCCGTTTTCGTATCTCTCCACATTCAGTTTATCCTTTAATCGTGTATAGTTCTGTCATTCACTGTTCCTCCGTTCAGTTTGTTCCAGACATCAATCACTCTTTAATCGTGCATAGTTCTGTCATTCACTGTTCCTCCGTTCAGTTTGTTCCAGACATCAATCACTCTGTATGGGAAGCTAATATCCATCCCTTTTATAATACTGAAAATGGTCTACAAATCGCCTCTTTCTCTTTTCTGTTCCAGTGTTGACAGATGTAATTTCTCCAATCTTTGTTCGTATGTCAGATTTGACAGTGTAAGTGCCATTTTTGTTGCTGCTCTTTGGATTCTTTCTAATTTTCTTATGTTCTTCTTTGTGCTAGGTGCCCACAGTATTGCAGCATATTCTAGTTTAGGGCTTATCAGTGTAACAACTATTTTTTTTTTACCATCTACTGATCTATGTAGTCGAAGGCCACTTTCATTGATCTCAATAAGTTATAAGTCTCTCCGAATAATTTATTGACATGTTTATCAGGTGTGCGTGCGTGCGTGTGTGTGTGATTCACCTTGGTCTTTGGATCACGTGTTGGACTCGTGATCGACAGCTATTTCCCTACCGGAAGAGAGCTATGGGTAATGCTATGAACTTACAAGCACACACACACACAACTTCCCGCCCCCGAGAGTTGGAGTAACGACAAGAAAGCGCAGTGATACTGAAATAATTTTAGCCCTGGGCAGGATTCGAACCAGGTACCGCCGGTACCGCCATACTGACAGCCTGGGACTTTACCAACCGCGCCACCGAGTCGTGTGTGTATGTGTGTGTGTGTGCGTGCGTGCGTGCGTGTGTGTGTGTGTGTGTGTGTGTGTGTGCCAGTTTTTCATAAGATCTTCAATGTTTCTATAAAGTCTCCCTTGAACCTCTGCTGTTTTGGATAGTGACTGTATCTATTCTTTCAGCGTTTTTTTTTTTCTTCTTTTTTAACTAAAAGTCTTATTTCAACTTCTTAGTGAGCTTCTGCTGGCCCTCAAAAACCTCTTGAAGGCGAGGGCTTTATTTGTACCGAATAAAATCGTCTGGCTTTAAGCAGAACAAAATCATTGAAGTCAAAACTCCCGTCATTGTCATTCATTTGAGGTCAACAGTATTGTCTCTCAGCCCCCTTGGCTTTATAATGGCAGTCACGAGGTAATTCTGTTATGTTATTGATTGAACGTGGCACCGATTCTCGACTTGATCCATATCATGGGCGTGAAAGTTTGTTTGTTTGCTTGTTTTGAAACAACGCTGCCACTTCCCGGCGGGTTTTTCCCAGGCTTGGCAGGCAAGTCCACATCAACCTCGCAATGTATGGACTTAGAAAACCCGAGTCACAGAGCCAACGGGGTAATTTCTGTCGGCCATCCTCGCGGGGTCCACTTATTATTACTTTTTTATTTATTTATTATTGTTATTATTTTCTGTCACAATTTCTCGACAGATCCTTACAAAATCTGGCACAGAGGGTAAAGTACCCGTTTGGTACACGGGCAACGCCAACTGTCTGTGCAAGTAAACATTGTCCAGTGATGGTCGGGCGCCCCCCTGGATATTTTGCTTTGCCGACTGACAAACGATTTTATTCCTCTGAGGAGGAGCCCCAGCAACGCTTTAGAAAATCTGCATCATATCTCGAGCCTTTCGAGATTACACACATATTTCCTGAATTGTTGCCGGGGCTCCCCTCAGCTGAATAAAATCGTCGGCCGACCCCCTCGACTGACGGAGGTGTCTTCTACAGTTCGTCATCGCCCTCCTGTGCGGGAGCTGAACTCGAGGAACATTCCCTTGAGGGTTAATCATCAACCAACTGATGTCGGCTGAGGTTCCTTCCCGAAAACCTTTTCGGGTTTCTTGACGATCGCTTTGGCGATCAGGAACCTTCAAGGTCCACAGGGGGTTCGCTCCGTCCAACTCTTGCCTCTTCTTGGAGGTGGACCATTGTTGCTTGTTCCTGTAGAGACACCCCGACTGTCGGAAAACGTGGCCGAAAAGCGGAGTGAGTGCCCACGGACACAAACATTGTTAACACAGATAGGGTCGGTAATGAATGAGAAAATGTGATCGTCCGTTTGTTTGGAAAATTTATGTGTATGTTGGTGTGTATATGTATATGTATATATATATATATTATATATATATATATATATATATATATATATATATACATATATATTTATACAATATATACATATATATGTATATATATCATATATATTTATATATATATATATATATATATATATATATATATGTGTGTGTGTGTGTGTGTGTGTGTGTGTGTGTGTGTGTGTGTGTGTGTGTGTGTGTGTGTGTCGGCAATCTCCGCCATTGTATGTATATATATATATATATATATATATATATATATATATATATATATATATATATATATATATGTGTGTGTGTGTGTGTGTGTGTGTACATATAGAGATGTACACACAAAATACACACTGTATTTACACACACACAGACACACACATATATATATACATACATATATATATATGTATATATATATATATACATGTATATTTATGTGTGTATATATATATACATTTATATATATATACGTATATATATATATACATGTATATATAGCGTTCGTATACTTCCAATTGCACTATCATAGTGGAGATGGGTTGAACGCAAAAAATTCATATATGTGTATGTAACTCGAGCATACAAATATATAGATAAGAAATAATGCGCTGAACTTATATCTCTCTTGATAGCCTAGTTGGAAAGTCACTGTCGCACTTGTCATGAGGATGCCGGGTTCGAGTCCTGGGCAGTACTATATTTCAATTTCAGCATGCTGGCCTTTGATGGCTTAGAATTAAAGTGCATTGTGGTTGTTAAAATGTATCTCTAATCACTGGGACCCATTCAGTGTTGTACAAATACTTTCCAGCGTTCGTATACTTTCAATTGTACTATCATAGTGGAGATGGGTTGAACGCAAAAAATTCATATATGTGTATGTAACTAGAGCATACAAATATATATAAGAGATAATGCGCTGAACTTATATCTCTCTTTATAGCCTAGTTGGAAAGTCACTGTCGCACTTACATGAGGATGCCGGGTTCGAGTCCTGGACAGTACCATACATACATATACCAAGGCTTCTTCCCCCTTACAAGGGAGGTAGCCAAAAAGGAAAAGGCATAAAATCATTCCCACCCATTCCATCCCTGAATACACTCCACACCCCTCCACCCTCCCTCTTATCTTAGCACCTCCTTGATGACGGGTCATCCCTGCACCTTGTCCACTGCCCTGGGTCAGAAGCAGTGTCGCAAGACACAGCACATCTACAGCAAGGCCGCTTCATTTAATCGGCGACTCCCCCTCTCCATCCACCCATTACATAAAAGGAGAAGACGGGGAGAAATCCCTTCGGGCTGCGTCAAATTTTGCTCACACATACTACCTCACCCCCCATCTCCCCGCCCATTCCGCCTCATGCATCACAACATCATCCATATACAACCATTCTCCATTCACCCCTGTCTTCTGTCCTCTCCCGTCTTTCCTCAACAGTTATTCCCCTCTTCCCCAAAGCCCCCTTCACCCCATCCATCCACCTCATCCTAGGACGCCCCCTCATGTTCACTCCCTCCACATCTGCCTTCCATACCTCTTTTACTAGTCTTTCTTCACTCATTCTTTCCATGTGTTCAAACCATCCTAATATTCTTTCATCAACCCTATCTCCCAGCTCCTTTTCCACCCCTGTTCTCCTCCTCACCTCCTCATTTCTCACTCTATCTAGCCTAGTAACCCCCACCAAACTTCTCAGACACCTCATCTCAAACACATTCAAACTCCTCTCTTCCTCTCTTATGTTCCATGTTTCTGCTCCATACAGTGCTGTTGGCACAATCACTCCTTCATACAGTCTCCTCTTAGCATCCATTCCCAAATTTCTATTCCTCAATACACTTTTTAAACCACCAAGGCACTTACTTGCTTCTCTCAATCTACATTCTACCTCCACCTTCACTCCACCTTTTCCTGCCACATTTGCACCCAAGTATATTTTTATCAAGGTCCTCCAGTTGCTCTCCCTTAATGTTCACTTCCAGATTACTGCCACTTTCACCCCTTGTACATCTCATCACCTTACTTTTACCCACATTTATCTTCAGCTTTCTTCTATCACACACTCTCCCAAACTCTGTCACCAGCTTCCTCAATCCCTCCTCCGATCCTGCCACAAGCGCAGTGTCGTCCGCAAACAACAGCTGGCTCACCTCCCACTTTTCTCCATTTTCTTTAACCATCTCCAATCCCTGACCCACTACCCTTGCATTTACCTCTCGCAATACACCATCCATGTATAAGTTGAGCAGCCAGGGCGACATAACGCATCCCTGACGAAGTCCCACCTTTACCTCGAACCACTCACTCTCTTCATTTCTAATCCTGACACAAGCTCTACTACTCTCATAAAAACTCTTGACAGCTCCCAGAAGCTTTCCTCCTATCCCGTATATCTGCATAACCTCCCACAGTGTTTTTCTGTGTACTCTATCGTAAGCCTTTTCCAGATCCATAAAAGCCCAAAAAACATCCTTCCCCTTTCCTATAGCTTTCTCACATATCTGTCTTACCACAAAGATCTGATCTACACAACCTCTACCTGTCCTAAAACCACACTGTTCCTCACCAATTACTCCCTCTGTTCCTCTCCTAATCCTCTCAATCAAGATCCTCCTATAAGCCTTCCCAACTACACTTAACAAGCTAATCCCTCTGAAACTACTACATTCACACTTGTCCCCTTTTCCCTTGTAAAGAGGAACTATACAGGCACTCCTCTAGTCCTCCGGCACTCTACCCTCTCTCCAGCAAACATTAAATAACCTCACCATCCAGTCCACCATCACTGTACCTCCCTTTTTCAGACATTCTGCATGAAATCCATCCAGACCAGGTGCCTTACCTGCTTTCATCATCTTAACAACTGCCTTCACTTCATCCTTCCTTATTTCTCCTCCATTTTCCTCACTCATCACTCTCATTTTCTTAGCATTTCCCACTGCAGCTATCTTTCCCTCCCTATCCTCCTTCACATTTAGCAACTCCCTAAAATATTCTGCACATCTTCCCCTTACTGCCTTCTCTTCCATTATCATCTCTCCTTCTGCACCTTTTACCTTTTCTTCTCTACTTGATTCGCCTCCTCTTCCTCTCTTAATTTCTTTCCAAAACATCTTTTTATTACTTTCAAAATTCTGTCATACTCTTACCCCATTTCACATCTGCTCTCCTCTTTTTCTCCTTTACCTTTTACTTTACTTCTCTTTTCTTTTGTTCCTCTGATATGACTCCCTCGTCCTATTTTGTAACGAATCTGTGAAAGCTCGCTTCTTCTCTTCTACAACCTTCTTTGTTTCCTCATCCCACCATTCACTACCCTTTCTTCTATTTCCTCCTGTCCTTCTTGTTCCTCCTCCACACCTAGCTCTACTCTATCCTTCACTCCCTCCCACTCCTCCTTCAGCTTCTTTTCATACTCCTTCTCCTTTTCCTTTTCATTCAAAGAGTTCACTCTAAGAACCTCCCTACCTTTTGTCCCTTTCTTTTTTCTCCATCTATCCTCCACTCTCAACTTGCCTTCCACCAAAAAATTATCTGATATTCCCCCACCCTCTCCCCTTAGCACATGTACATCCTTAACTCTTCCTATCATAATCCTATTTACCACTACATAATTCATTAACGCTCTACCACCCTTCCCTCCACCACCCTCTCCCATGTGTACTTATGCTTGACTTTCTTCCGAAACACTGTATTTGCTATCATCAACTCTCTTTCTAAACACATTTCTACCATCAACTCTCCACTACGATTTTTTCCTGGAACTCCACATTTCCCAACCACTCCATCAATTGGACCATTCCCTACTCTAGCATTAAGGTCTCCCAGTACTATTACATTGACATTTCTTCCTAAATCCTCTATGCACTCATTTAAATCTATCCAAAAGGCCTCCCTTTCTTCTACACTCTTTTCACTGCCAGGCCTATATGCACTTACAAAAACCCACATCTCCTTTCCCAGTTTCACCTTCATCCACATTATCCTTGAGGAAACCTCCTTCCACTCCACTACACGTTTACCTATCTCTTCACTTACTAGTATAGCCACCCCTTCCCTCGCTCGCCCTCTCTTCATTCCTGATAATCTCCCACTTACACTCCCAAATTTACACTCACCCTTCCCTTTCAACTTAGTTTCACTCAAAGCCAACACGTCCATCTTTCTTCTCACAAACTCACTACCTATCTCTTCCCTTTTACTCTCATCTGTACCACATCCACGCACATTAAAAGACCCAAACCTTAGGGTGCTGGTCAGAAAACTTCCAGACCCTCTTATGTCTTTGCTTTTTCGTTTAGGAATATTCCCTGTGGGGCCACAAGGAGAAGGATGCCTAGTCCCAATCCCCCTCCCTTTCTTCTCGCCTCTTACGATCCAAGTGGGAATACTTGGTGGCAGTATTCTTTTCCCCCACCACAGAAAAAGAATGGTCAGAGAAATGGTACAGGACAGCAACAAGGGGTTGGGGGACAGCATAACGGAGGGACAGTCGTAGTATAAAAGTGTCATCATTTCTCTATGAACAGAGTTTTCCTCTATCATAGACAAAATGATGTGTGGCTTTGGTCCATAGGGACGCCCCATATAGACCCTAAAGTAGCAACTGCATGCTACTTTGCCACAATAACAAGCAGCCAATACCCCAGACGGGCAGTACCACATTTCAATTTCAGCATGCTGGCCTTTGATGGCTTAGAATTAAAGTGCATTGTGGTTGTTAAAATGTATCTCTAATCACTGGGACCCATTCAGTGTTGTACAAATACTTTCCAGCGTTCGTTCACTTCTCATTGTACTATCATAGTGGAGATGGGTTGAACGCAAAAATTTAATATATGTGTAACTCGAGCATACAAATATATATAAGAAATAATGCGCTGAACTTATATCTCTCTTGATAGCCTAGTTGGAAAGTCATTGTTGCACTTGTCATGAGGATGCCGGGTTCGAATCCTGGGCAGTTGTCTCCTCTGTTACCACTGTTCCACCACGACTTATAACACTTCAAATTCCTTCTTAATGTTAGTCTCGTAATTCACTCGTCACAAGGGCCCATGCCTTCGTTACATCAGTTTCACTAACTTCCAAGTTCACCTTATTCAGTAGGCCCCATGTCTTGTACTTCTCATGCTTCAGTCAAGTCCTTAGGTCAAGCAAAGTTATTTATTTATTTTTTTCTTTTCTTCTCACTAAATTTACACTGTATAAGGTTACACACAGAGTCTCTCCCTTTTTCCGTCTGTCGAGATCTCCATATCATACGCCAAGCCACCTTCGTCTGACGTCACTAATTTTTCTCATCCAATCTCCTCTTACTTCTCAAATAAGTGTCACACCTCAAGGGCGTAGCATTTCTTTTTAGCGCCAATGATTTTTCTCCTCCACTTTTTCCTCCAATACGGAAGGCTGTTACATTGTCACAAACAATATCGTTTACCTCAGCATTTGTCAAACGGAAATAGCTTGCGCTTACAGTTTTGACGTGAACTGTGGACGTTGTGGATGGAAGAATAGAACACATCGAGACTGCTGGATATGTATGAATGAAACAATATATCATTTGTTACATAGAAAGATGAAACATAAGAAGGAAGCTCTGAAAAGAGAAGCTTTGAAAAATCTGTAGAGAAAGAGGAAATCGAAGAAGTTTTTTATCATTAGAAGAGCAGATATAAAATGATCTGAGCGAATGTTTCAGAATAATGCAGAGAGGACTGTGTATAAACGAGGAAAGATCCATAACGAACAACAAATACCTATTTCTAAATATGGACAGAAGTGACAGGGATATTGCAGTGCGGGTTTGAAAAACGAGATATATTGACTTGAATCTCTCTGAGTTGGCAAAAATTGAAATAGAAATAATGTTGCAAACCACACAGTCAGTAAATGAAATAAACATACTTGTTCATTTATTTACCTATTTACTTATTCAATTATTTTTATATTTATTTATTTACTTAATTTCATATTCATTCAAGTATCTATTTATTTTCTTATTTATTTATTTATTTATCTATTTATTTTTCTATCTACTAATTCTTTTAGTCATTTATCTATGTATTTATTTTTGTGTCTGCCCTCGTTATGGTCCAAAAGGTTTCCTATTAACATACCTTGCCATTGTACCTTCACTGAGAGTAGATAGTGAATAGAATGAAGAAATGGGCTGAAAATGAAAATTGTGTTACCTTAAGTGTTTGTGTGTAGGCACTGGGGGAAGGAGTGGGGGTGGGTGCAGCGATTCACAAGTCGAGAAGTCCGCCCGCTGGAAGGAAGGAAGGAAGGAAGGAGCCTCCTCAAGAATTGCTATTTTCTATCGCGTCTCCCCTGGGAGACGAAGATGATGACAACCTCATCTTTCCATTTTTATTCTTCTTGGGATTCAGAAGCCCGTCTCAAGTGTAGGTAGGCTGATGATCTCGCTACTCCTTTCTTTTTCTTCTCTCCTCTTTCACCTTCCCCCCACCCCCTTTCTCCTCTCCCTCTTTCATCTCTCTCCTTCCCTCAACCTTCTCTTCCTCCGTTGACGCACCATGTCCTCTCCCCTCTCCTCTACCTCCCTTCCATTCTCTCTCTTTCTTTTCTTCCCCTACCCCCTCCTTCCTTCTACCTTTTCTCCCTCTTTATTTTCCCACTTTCTCTCCCCCTTCCCTGTCTCCGTCTCCTCTTCCCATCTCACCTCTCTCCTCCCCACTTCCTCTCTTTCCCTCTCCTCTCTTCCCGTACGACCCCTTCCCTCTCCCTTCTCTTCCTCTTTTACTTCCCCCTTTCCACTGTCCCCTTCACGTCTCCGCCCCCCCCCATTTCTCCCATTTTCCCTCTCCCTTATCCCATTGTCTTTCATACCTCCAACTTCGCGTCCAACAGGTGGAGAGTACACCATTGTAGTTGAGCTTAAATATGCCCACAGGATCTTTGTGAGTAGATGTTTGTCTCTTTTACCTAATTTCCTTGAAGAGTATTATCAGTCTGGATCCTAACGAGCTCCAACCTTGTTTGGAAGATTGTTTTAGACAGTTTGAGCAAAAGCTCTTTGTGTGGTTGACAATTTGTCCGGAGTTCTGGTCACAACAATGGAATATCGCTGTTGCGTTCAAGTGGAAGTTGCCTATTGTTAATTTTTCAACAATGTCTTGATAACATTATAACCCACCAAACAAATGGCACACTTTATGAATTCTATTTTTGCCAGCGTCAGGATAGACTTGAGAGAAAATAATGTCATACTTGACTCCATTCTCTCTAGACTTGTTAACAGTTAGATCAAACGGGCTGGCGTTAACCAGAAGAAAGTCTGTAAAGTGTAACATTATCTAAGAGTTCATACACTCCACATTCCCCAAGGGCTTCTTCATCCTTATAATAAGGGAAGAAACAAAGGCACGCACCCACTCCCATGCATTCTTCTCTCATTCGCCACTCATGTTTCTTTCACTCTTATATATTTTAGCTCCTCTGTACTACTCACAGCTCCTGACGACTCGTCCTTCTAGCTATCGTCAAGTGGTTTTAATCAGCCGAGAGAAACCTCCTGTACAACAAGAAATTAAATTTTATTTAAATAGTTATGGAATGAATCGTTAGTAGCAGCGATGTAATTCAGATAATCAAACCCGGCCGTCGCGAGCTTAGAAACGAGGTCCACGACGCGTGAATCACCATCGCTACCATTACGCCACGCTGACAGTACGATCAAAGGCTAAAATAAAACCTCTAAACCCTATTGACGACCTATACATTCGTATCCTCGCGTCTTGTACTCTTGTTCACATCATGAGATTCATGACTGTCTTCTCACACTCAGACAGGACATTCCAGTGTCGAAAAAGCCCTCGCTACCTAAACATTACTTAAGTGCTTAGCTAAGCATAAACCGATGCAGTACGGAGTCCATCCCCCACGCCAAGACCGCACGGTCCTTGAACATATGTATAATAGACAAGAACATAAGAACTGAGGAGACTGCAAGAGACCATAGAGCCTACACTAGACAAACAAGGATTGTACATTGGGTTTAGAGGAACATCTTGAATTGTCATTGTTTCGACGGTTAGACAGATAATCGTATAAGATCTTCCTGGTTAAACTATGAGTGATTTGATGATGAGGGATGATTTGCAGAACCAAACCGAAATAAACAAAGCCCGGTAAACGTGTAAATATATACATGTAAATATATTATATATATATTTATATATATAATATAATATGATATGATATAATATATATAATATGATATCTATCATATTTTATAAATATCCTGCCCTGGCTTATCCTGACCTGATTTAACTCACCTAACCAAACATAACCTAGTCTAACCTAACCAATCTTAACCTAGCCTAACCTAAATCAATCTAACTTGACCTAACGAAATGCCCGTAGAACTTAAGACATGTCTCTGATATCGCCATGATTTACCAAAATTCCCAACACGGAGACGAAACCAACCTAATTTCGTTATCAAAAGCCACAGAGAAGGTGCGACAGTAGAGCATTAAAGACACAGGAATGTAATAATTCATTGTCAACACTATTTCAAACTATGGGTGTTTTGCCTCCCCCCCCAAAAAAAAAAGGCATAAGAGAGAGAGAATGGGAGATACAAGGAACAAGACAAATGAAAAAGAATGTAGGAATTGTCGCAGGAATATGAAGAAATATGTATAGGCTTTGAATATTACCTAAGTATTGCGATGTAGGCCAAACTGATATTGCCGGACAACTATCTGATTCAATATTAGAATGGTTCACTTTTTTTTAATCGTATACTCTTGAGCCTGGAAATGGATGAGCGGTTTTTATTTATTCATTAATTCATATTTCCGTCTATTTATCAATGTGCTTATTTATTCGTTTGTTTATTTGTGTATTTATTTATATATTCATCTATTTCTATAAAATTTAGTTTGCAATTCATTTATATATTTAGTTGAAGAGAAGTCAATATTGATTGTTTAATTGATCTAATACCATTTTTCTTCTTGGTGTTTTCCGATAAAAGAAAACGTTCCCCACCTCCAACCTCATCCACCCCAACTCCTCCGCCACCAACGACACCCAACTAATTCCGTTAGCAGAATTCCCTTCTTTGGTCCAGTTTGTTTTACCTTTGCCAATATCTCTCCTTCGTCAAAAACTTCCCATTGCGGCTCACGTGATCTACTTGCATTTGCGAATCTTCGATTGGTGGAATGAAGTATGATTCATTATAGACCATATTTCGAATATATTTGTAATAACAACAGTAGTCACTCATACACATCTATTGTTACTATTCTGTCATTGATACTCGTTTCTTGGCATATGCATATTTTTATATTAATTATTGTTACTTGATTTGGTAAATATTGCCGGTGAAGTCACAGTAGAAGTGATAAAAATACAGATCTTCCAGGTCAAAGAAAACAAATCTTTATATTTGAAAATCTTGCAAGAATCACTTTAGATTAAAGGTAATTTCGTATATTTTTTATTCTTATTTGAAATTATTTTTATGGATACAAATATTAATGAAAATAATCCCGAGTAGTTCGCAGGGATTGGAATACGTTAGTCAATTTCTCTCGTTCAGATATTCATATTTAGAGTTCCATGATTGGTCGGAACAGTTGCGTTCAGAGTCATAGCTATATGACTTCGAACTTACTCAGCGATGCATAGATAATTGTGTTATATCTTTATCACTCTCACTAAATGATATGCATTACAATGCATTATAAAATACGTGATTAATCTTGAATATTGAAATACATAATAACCAATAAAGGAAAAGAAACGTGCCAATATTAAGATGGAAATATGTAAACAACGGTGAGATTGAACGAACACAGCCTTGTTCAAACTCCTGGCATTTTGCTATTTACAAGTGAATTAGCAGTTCGTGTTTGTGGAGAAGGTGAAACGAGTGAGAACAGAACAAGCAAGAAATTTCGTTATAGGATGACGGTGATAGTATATATTGATAGTGACGTGTATAATGACGTTGCTTATGGTGTGATTGATTCACTGCAAGTGACAGTAGCCATGCCGATTGTTCTTGGCATTTGTCAAGTTTCGTCTCACCCGCTCGCACAGCAGTTTGTATAATTTTTGCATCTATATTACGGCAACTCCAACAATTTTACCTAGTAATGTTTCTTGCGGAAATTAATATTTAGGGGTGGTGAAAAAATCCCGCAATCTTCCCGCTACACGCCAACGAAACGCCATTTTTGTCGCGAGCATCACCCACTTTTTTTTTCGTGAAATGTATTTTGTCTCTCTATTCTAACATATCCTAACCTGCCTTACGCGGGTGGCAGGAAAGTTGCAGGAATTATTTCTTCATCATCCCTTCATATTGATTTGAGGGAAAAACGTTACTAAGAAAAGTTGTTGGAGTTGTGATGCAAAAAATATACAAATGGCTGTACGAGCGGTTGAGACGAAATGGCGTGTTGTGTGATATTTTTGTCATCATTCCTTAATATAATTTCCGCAAGAAACGGTACCAAGAAAATTTGTTGGATTTGTCGTAATGTAGATGCAAAAATACACAAACTGCTGTGCAAGCGGGTGAAACAAAGCTTCACAAATATCCAGTTCATGTGGCCGATGCAACAAGTGTTTTGTAACGAAAAATTCTGCGTGTGTTTCTAAGTGGATACCAAACAATCAAACATAATATTACCGGAAACCTACCTAGGTAAAAAATATGTAAGTACACGAAAAAATAACTCAAAAAAGGAGTACGAAATAATTTTTTTTTTTTTTAGAAATTTATGAAGAAGAGAAATTAACGAGCACTTGATCATGCCCTGTTACCAAGATCGTGAGCATACAACCATACAGTAAGTGCAGATTTCTTTTCTATGTTGGTTTTGTTGCCATGCTCTTGAAGAAGACCTAATGTATTTAGTCTCTGCCGCACACACCCACGGGCTCCACTTCCCCCCTGCCACCTCCCCCTTCCCTCCCTCCCCGCCCTCACTTCCCCATCTACCTCCACCTCCCCCTTCCCTCCCTCCCCGCCCCCACTTCCCCATCTACTTCCACCTCCCCCTTCCCTCCCTCCCCGCCCCCACTTCCCCATCTACCTCCACCTCCCCCTCCCCCCTCCAGTTCCTCTTCTCCCCATCCCCACATTCCCCATTTACTTCCGCCCCTCAACTTCCCCCCTTCCTTCCCCCTCCCCTCTCCCTCTGTTGATCTCCCACTCCCTTCCCAACCTCCACTCCCCCCTTCCCTCATTCTCCACTACCCCACCCTGTTCAACTCCACTTCCCCTCCCCACCTCCACTACCCCCTTCCCTCCCCCTCACGGCCCCTCCTTCCCCCTTCACCTCCGCTCCACCATTTCCCCCTTCTCTCCCCCTCCCCAATCATCTTCCCTTCCCTTCTTTTCCTCCACTTCCCCTTTCCTTCCCTACCTCCACTTCCCTCTTCACCTCCACCTTTCCACTTCCCCCCATCCACCTTCCTCCCTCACCTCCATTCCCCTGTATCCAATACCAACTCCACACCTTCGATCAAGAAGAAATGGTCTTTGTTCACTCCAGGTGACGTTATTCCGCCAATGGGAATGTTCATTTCCAGAAAATGTCCTGGAACTTAGACAAGGATATAAATCATACATATTTTTTCAATATTTTTCATCTTCATAAATAGTGCTCACAAATTACTTCTTACGTCGTGTTGTGGTGGAGTGGAAGGAGATTTCTTCAAGGTTAATGTGGATGAAGGTGAAACTGGGAAGGGAAATGTGGGGTTTAATTAAGTGCACATGGGCCTGGTAGTGAGAAGGGTGTAGGGTAGCGTTTTTCAACCTTTTCACCCTTGCATAACCTTTAAAATTAATTGCATGTCTCCAAGAACCCCTGCGGAAGGAAAAGCAAGTACCATATCTTTCTCATTTTATTTTCATCGTAATAATAGGTTAGATAGGATGATGTCTATATTACATTATTACAATAACCAAGAATATGTCGTGCGTGTTTAATTATATTACGTATATGAAATTAAATAAAAAATCATAAGTGTATTAGCTTATCGCACTTGTTCTCGCGGAACCCTTATGGACCTTTTGCAGAACCTTAGGGTTCCGGGGAACCCTGGTTGAGAAACGCTGGTGTACAGGAAAGGGAGGATTTTTGGATAGATTTAAATGAGTGTATAGAGGGTTTAGGGAGAAATGTCAGTGTAGTGGTATTGGGAGACCGTAATGCTAGTGTAGGAAATGAACCAGTAGTTGGAGTGGTTGGGAAGTGTGGAGTTCCAGGAAAAAATAGTTGTGGAGAGGTGATGGTGATGTATCTACAAAGAGAAATGATGATAGATACAATGTTCAGGAAAAAGTCAAGCATAAGTACACATGGGAGGGGGTGGTGGATGTAAGAGTGGTAGATAGGGTGTTAATAGACTATATATTGGTAACCAGGAGAATAGTAAGAGTTAAGGATGGACATGTTCTAAAGGGAGAGAGTGGGGGAATATCAGATACTTTTTTGGTGGAAGGTAAGTTGAGAGTGGAGGATATATGGAGAAAGAGGAAAAGGGCAGAAGGTAAGGAGGTGCTTAAAATAAACTGCTTAAATGAGAAAGAAAAGGAGTACAAGAAGCTGAGAGGGAGTGAAGGATAGAGTAGAACTAGGAATGAAGGAGGAATAGGGATGTTTTAAGGAGGGAGTCACAAGGTGTGCAAAGATGGTGTGTGAAACAAGGAGGACGGGAGAAAATAGAAAGGATGGTAGTGAGTGGTGGGATGAGGAAGCAAAAAAAATTGTAGAAAAGAAGCAAGCATTCACAGATTGAGTGCAAAATAGGACGAGAGAATCATATGAGAGTTACAAAGAAAAGAAAAGAGTAGCAAAGCATAAGATAGAGGAGAGCAGATGTGAAATGGGGTAAGAGTATGCAAAAAAGAAAATGAAAGCAATAAAAAGATGTTTTGGAAAGAAATTAAGAGAGGAAGGGAAGGCAAATCGAGTAGAGAAGAAAAGGTAAAAGTTGCAGATGGAGAAATGATAATGGAAGAGACGGCAGTAAGAGGAAGATGGGCAGAGTATTTTAGGAAGTTGCTAAATGTGAAGGAGGATAAAGAGGGAAAAGTAGTGGCAGTGGGAAGCGCTAAGAAAATGACCGTGATGAGTGAGGAAAAAGGAGGAGAAATAAGGAAAGATGAGGTGAAGGCAGTTGTTAAGATGATGAGAACAGGTAAGGCATCTGGGTTGGATGGATGTCATACGGAATGTCTGAAAAAAGGGAGATACAGTGATGGTGGGCTGACTGGTGAGGTTGCTTAATGTTTGTTTAAAGAGAGGGTAGAGTGCCGGAGGACTGGAGGAGTGCCTTTATAGTTCCACTTTACAAGGGAAAGGAGGACAAGTGTGAGTGCAGTAGTTTCAGAGGAATCAGTTTGTTAAGTGTAGTTGGGAAGGCTTATGGGAGGGTTTTATTGAAAGGATTAGGAGAGGAAGAGAGGGAGTAATTTGTGAGGAACAGTGTGGGTTTGGGACAGGTACGGGTTGCGTGGATCAGCTTTTTGTGATAAGACAGATATGTGAGAAAGCTATACTGTGAAATTAATAGAAGAAGCTAAGTTATTAATAACTTAGCTCCTTCTATTAATTTCACAGTAGAATCAGAAATCGATTGTAAATTGCCTTTTCTTGATTGTTTTATTCATAGAGAAGGCAATAGTTTTAAATTCAGTATTTATAGGAAACCTACTAATGTAATGTCATATGTCCACTACTACTCTGGTCACCACAACAAAGTCAAATATTCAGTGTTCTCCTCAATGTTTTTACTTGCTCTACGCATATGCAGCCCGGAATTTATTGATGAGGAATTTGAAAATATTTTCAACATTAGTTTAAGCTTAAAGTACCCTAAGAGTTTTATAAATAACGCTCTAAAAAAAAACAAGAAAACTTTTTATAGAAATCAACCTACACCTCCCGTTGAAACCAAGAATCTTTTAGTCATGCCATTTAGTGAAAGTCTTTCTCAGATTCCTCATTTACTCAAAACATGGAATGTTAATGTAGTCTTCAACAATTCATGCACATTCAAGAAATTGATTATTAAGAATTCTCCAAAAAATTCATGTGGCTGCATATACAAGGTTCCTTGTAAAGATTGTGGGAATTTTTATGTAGGGCAAACAGGTAAAGATCTCTCAACTAGAATAAAGCAGCATAAATATAGTGTCAGAACAGGACAAGACTCTAATGCTTTATTTGTGCACATGAGGGATCATAATCATTGTATAGACTGGACTAAGGCATCGTCAATTTTATCATGTAATCCTGTTGTTAACAGGAACATCATTGAAAGTAGCCTTATCAAACAAACTGAGTCAGTCAATTTGAACATAAGTAATGGTTTGTATAAATTAGATAATTACATAATTAAGAACATTTGTAAACAATTCGGTATAGGAGATTTTGGTTAACCCCAAGAGTGGACAAATGGCATGGTTCCGTGTGGGACCTTGTGACCTCTCCTAATTTTTCCGTGTGGTGCCTTGTGACCTCTCCTATATTTTTTCGTATGTGCCTTGTCACCTCTCCTAGGTTTACACTTTTCCGTTTATATTATCTTTGTATTGTACTTTTGCCTGTATTCTCCCCTGAGGATGTGAATTACACGAAAGCGCTTGGGATTTCTGTGTTTCTTTTTCTTAAGTGGTTACCAGCATATTTCTGATCACGTGTTCAAGTGATTTATTTGCAAAAATATATATATATATATATGTGTGTGTGTGTGTGTGTTTATGCATATGAATGATAAATGTGACGATGTATGTATGTTTATATGTATGTAATAGGGCAGGTTGACTACTTTATGAGGGAGAAAAGGGCTCCGATGCATGTAATTTGTTAAGCTTAAATGGTTTTCATTTAATCAAACTGGAAGAATTTATTGAACTCGGCCATATTCAGTGGAGGTATCTTTAGGCGCTCTTTTGAGCTCTAAAAACACCTTCAAATTCTGCTTATATGTGAACATATACAATAGTGTGATTTTACAAATTTTTGTTCCATATAGTACCAGTCACTTATTCATCTGAATATAAGTGGATTGGGGAAAACGAAGTCTCGGTTGAGTTAGGAGCTATTTGACCTCCTTTTGTACGAGGCCAGTATGAAACAGAAAATGACCCTCTTAGAAAGTGGACGCCCCACTCAAAGTACAATATATATACATATATATATATATATATATATATATATATATATATATATATATATATATATATATATATATATATGTATATATATATAGAATATACACGTATATGTATATATATATATATAGATGTATATATATGATATATATATATTAATATATTTATATATATATATATATATATATATATATATGTATATATATATATCATGGGAAAGGTGGAGGGGGACAGGTCTTTATCTGAATATGGAGTTTATTCCTGACCGGTTTCGCTTACAATAGCGAAACCGTTCAGGAATAAACTCGATATTTAGATAAAGACCCGTGTTTCCCCCTACACCTTTCCCATAATTTGTCCCGATGTCTATATATATATGTATATATATATATATATATATATATATTATGTATATATATATATTACATATATAATATATTATATATGTATTATATATAATATATATATATATATTATATATATAAGTATATATATTTTTATATTTATATATATTTATATATTTATATATATATATATATATATATATATTTATATATATATGGAAAAACCACCAAGGAAAAAGATAAACTGACCAAGCGATTTCGTCTATTCAGACATCCTGAGGATGTCTGAATAGACGAAAGCGCTTGGTCATCAGCTTATCTTTTTCCTTGGTGGTTTTTCCGCATATTTAGAATCACGAGTTTATGTGATTTCTCATGCATATATATATATATATATATATATATATATATATATATATATATATATATATATATATATATATATATATATATATATATATATTATGTGTGTATGTGTAAATAGATAACACACCAACTAACCTAACCTAACCGAATTGCATATTCAAGTGTGGGGCCCATTTTCTATAAGGGGGTCCATTTTTTCGAACTGTAAAATGAACCCCGGGGTCCATTTTCCGCCATAGAAAATGGACCCTGGGTCCCAATCCATTTTACACCGGCTACCGAAGATCTCGCGTATAAATGAAGAGAATGACTTGCCGGCAGTAAATGCGGAAGGGAAAATAGTATTTGTTTTGGAAGTGAGGAGTGGGGAGCTCAATTGAGTATCAAGTATGTATCAGGTTGATTTCTTCCAAGTGACCTTTTGATCGATAAAGAGGCCGAGTAAGATAAGATAAACAAATAAATGCATGAACAGATCAATAGAAAAGAGTAAACAGCTAAGTAAATGAGGTAGAAAGTAACTAAAGATACAGAAAAGTAGCTTAAGAAATATATAGATAAAAATAGATCAATAAATAGCAAAGTCATCGAAATAGAAAATAAGTAAACACAGAAAAATTGCTAAAAATAGAAAATAGCCAAAGAGATGAAGAAATTTGACAATGGCTCATCGGGTATATAGACATTGGTGATTTGATTTAGTGGAGCAGACCAAGGATTCCTTATTGATCGTAAACTTATCAGATAATATACATAAACTTTAGATTAGAAGCGACGTCTTTGAAGCTGAAAGATTGCCTGGCTTTGGCCAACACAGAATCATTACACAAACCACTCAACCAATCATCCTGAACCGGTTAATTTTATTTCTTATCGTTGTTAGGGAGGCTAAAGCTTAGTAAACTCATTTAAAAAGGTAACAAAGACAAAGTTATCCAGATACCTAATAAGCGTGAAAGACTCGGCCTATTTTGGTCACTGCTGGTTGTTATAATATGATTAGACCATAATGGGAGATGCAGAACAAAAGTATCATTGTAAATAATATCGACCGTACTTAGTCTAAGAACACGGACCATAATAGCTGACGCCGTGTGTGTTGTCTTGTGAAACGCAGTCTCGTTTAAGCATATAGAACCCTATTCAATCCGGAGTTTGTCTTATAGTTTAATAAAGCAATCTTGCGACAGCCATTGTGAAATGTATAACATCCACTGCGATGAATATTCTTTAGAGGTTTTCACATACCCATAAAGTTGATGCAAGTCATTCTCCTTCTTAGTTATATATATATATATATATATATATATATATATATATATTTATATATATATATATATATATATATGTATATATATATATATGTATGTATGACGTAAGTAGGTGTAGTGTGCGTGTACCTAGATGTGTGTGGGGAGTGCTCATCATTGATACCACCTACATTTTCTCTAGTTCTTTATTCATCTATACAACAATTACTCTTCTTGTTGGATACAGGACTAATTGTTATCCATGGTAATTTTTTTTAGGTAATCGTCGAAAACTGAATAAATTTATGTATATGAAACAAACCAGGTAGCATAACGAAGCCAATATGTATTCATTTTACTTCTGTCGTAATTATAGAAAGCTTTTTCGGTCAAAGTATGTTATTCTTTGCAGGTCGGCTGGCAGTCCAACGCTGTTCTTCAGCAGTGGACAGATCACATCCACCTTATTCCATTCAAAGGTAAGACATTTTTTGTTCTTTTCGTAGGGAATCGAACCTTTTAACTTTATAATACGGCAATCCTCGGTATGCGAAGACTGGAAGGTACGAAAAGTAAATACTGAGGACAATTTTTTTCTATACGAAAGGGATATGCCTCGATGATACAAAAAAAAAAGTATGAAATATTATGAAAATATTTAACAGAACCAAGTTCATCGTATGAGCGATTGCAGCGCCAACCTTGCTTGACTATACGAATGGTCGATATACGAAAGTGTTTAAAGGTACGTATCCCTTTCGTATATAGGGGATTTCTTGGCAGTGCACAGATACAAACAAAACATATGTGGGTTGGAGGACCTTTGGTATCCCCTATAACTCCGGTATCATCACTCACTGGTATCGAGCCGGTCAGATCATACGGAACAATATGGAAATTATTTTCATTGTTATACCAGCATTTGTGACCTAATGTAGCCTAACCTTAGCTAATCTAAGTTAACCTAACGTAACCTCACCTAACCTAACTTAAACCAACCTAACCGGCTCTAACAGTCACCTTTCACATCACACCTCTGAATACCATGCCTCAATGCATTTTATCTTTTTGTTTGAACTAACCTATTTCAACTGACTGAAATGTCCTGGACTTGACAACGGCAGACCTGGTCATGCTGATGAGATTTTGACAGGTTCACTTATGTCACGTTGTCTGCAGACATGTTTGCATTGAACTTTGATACAAAGGACTTCTACCAAGATTAACATTCCCAAGATGAACACAACGTTCTGTATAACATTCGTAAGAAATGGTTTCACGATTTAGTCTTTTCTAAAACCATTTTTTTTTCGTTGTGTCCTAAAATAATTCGCCCTGTTTTAAGCAAACCAAATGTAGATATGCCACGTATACTCTTACTATATTCTGCAATACTTTAAGATAGTACGGATCGTGCAATCCCAAGGAAGGATTTTAAATTTGATATTTCGTATCTCACATGAACCTTGTTTATTTTGCAAGGCCCAAGAGGGAAACAAATAATTTATATTTACCTTGTTAACCTCATAGTAATTTTCCCCCCACTCCCTCCCTCCCTCCCTCGTGTAGGGGGTGGGAGCGTGTAAAGCAGGTGTCACCAAACTTTTTCCACAGCGGGCCAGATTACTGAATAACGAGCGCCGGACGGCCTCATAACCATTTTGAAACTCAGCATAATACAGTGAATACACAAACAATATTACTTTACCAGTACACAGAAAAATAGACAACAAACATATTTACCAAAATGTTTTAGAAAAA
>NW_027467508.1:185000-192500 GCF_046742065.1 Oratosquilla oratoria
CTGGCAGATTTCCTCACCGGACGACGGCAGGCGGTCAGGTACCAAGGGTCAACTTCCCCCCTCCTCCCTTTAACTTGTGGGGTCCCCCAGGGTACCAAAATGGGTCCCCTATGCTTCCTCATCCTTATCAACGACGCCCTCATGGACACTCCTCTCAGATGGAAGTACGTGGATGACAGCACCGTAGGCATCCCCATCAACACCAGGCGGCCTGATTACGCACCACTACAAAACACCCTGAACAAGCTCATGATGTGGACGGAAAACAACAACGTCACAATCAACACCAACAAGACCGTAGTGATGCACTTTTGTACCTCCACCCAAGCAGCACCTCCACAACTTTCATTGGGCCCCCACCCCCTCCAATTGGTGCAATCCACCAAGATCTTGGGCATCACACTCGATGCTCAATTAAATTGGAACCAACATATCACCAATATAGTCAGGACAGCGTCTTACAAACTGTATATGCTGAGTAGGTTAAAATCACTAGGAACACCTACATCTGAGCTACAGGAGGTCTACAAAACTTTCATACTCCCCACCCTCATGTACGCCTCACCAGCCTGGTGCAGCTCACTCACCCTCACACAGAGACAAAAGCTGGAGAGGGTACAAAAGAGAGCGTGCAGGATCATCCTGGGCGTGGAGCACAGCAGCTACGACCATGCTCTTACCACCCTTACTCTATCTAGGGTGTCCCAGCGGCACGGGGAGGCACTAAGGAAATTTGGGGAAAGCCTGCTTTCCCACCCTAAACACCGTCACCTCCTCCCTCCTGATGCTCCACCAACTCGCCACGCCACTAGACACATAAATAGACTCATACCAATCAAAGCGCCAAGGACAGACCGCTACAAAAACAGTGCTATCCCATCTATTGTGCACATAATTAACTCATTGTAAAATTGCTCCATGTATATATTCAAAGTTTTATATCTTTAATCAACTTTTCCAATGTATTATTGTCAGTGTACCACTGTAATAGAAATAAACCTTTTATTATTATTATTATTATTATTACACACACACACACACACACACACACACACACACACACACACACACACACACACACACACAGACACACACACCTCGTGGCGCTGTGGTTAGAGTTCTCGCCTGCCACTACGGCGGTCCGTGTTCGAATCCCGCCCAGGGCTGAAATAATTTCAGTGTCGCTTCGCTGCGGGGTGTTACTCCAACTCTCATGGGCGGGGAGTTGTGTGTGTGCGTGTGCGTGTAAGGTCACAGCATTACCCTTTGATCGGTCATACGACCTCTGAGCTCTCATCCGAGAGGTTAATAACTGTCGATCACGAGTCCAACACGTGATCCGAGACCATGGTGAATCACACGAACACACACACGCAAACACGCACACACACAAACATACACACGCAGAAACATACACACACACACTCACACACGCACACGCATTCTTTGTAAAGCCATTGAACTGAGATGGATGAGGTTATGCAGACTTATAAATTTTCATCCTTGTTTTTACTTTTGTAAAGTTTATGAAACAAAATCATCCTGTAGTATCTGGGATGGCCTTCAAGACGATGTCACTAAATGGACCTCTATTTTAGTCATATTTGAGGATAGTAATGATTAGCTTGTGTAGGAATCCTAACCACTTTTGAGATGGATCGAGCAAGTCAAAGATTACAACCTACCACCCCTATTGTAGTCTCCACACTTTAGTTGCTACATTTTGACATTTCATATGTCAGGGTTAGATGCCGAATGTGAGGGACAGGAAGATTTGTGTTAACCAACGAATTTAATTCTTAAACTGAGTCGGCATCGACATTCTGAGGCAAATCCAGAAACATTTTAGTCGTCTTCACCGGAGATATATCTGCTGGTTTCCTCTTGAGTAAGTCTTTATATATATATATATATATATATATATATATATATATATTATATATATATTTATATATATATATATATATCAGAAAGTTTTAAAACAAATTAACGATGATCAGAGTGACGGTATGTAGATAATAAGGCGCGTAAGCAATCGGGTAAGAGTTAAGGTTGACGGCAAGGATGTAAGTGAAGACGTAATACAGGTAGGGAAGCAAAACAGGTGGATGGATGGAGGGTGTATAATAACGAACCATAGGAACTTGTGTTCGGGATGCCAAAGAAAAGAAAATGACTGTAGGTGTCTGGGAGAGTTAGAGTAATATGTGTTCGTTTAGACTGTGATGTTTCAGGCGAGGTGCACACAGGCATACAAGTGAGTATACAATCAGCAAAAGCGCAGCTTATTCGTACTCACGAAAGCCTTCCAGAACTCGTCCGTTCATATCAATCTTTCTGGATTGTTTATTCCCAACTCATAACCACCAACTGCAGACCGACTTTGACGGGAGAGTTTAATCATGTGGTGAGTGCTGAAACTATTGGTTGTTTTTAGAGATGGTTAAATCACTTTATGGATGAGGATGGTACTTGGTAAGAGGCGTGGAACGAAATCCCGTTTGGAGTTATTTGGCACAAAATCTGTTTTAAAAGAGGCCATTCATCTTGAGTCAGTCGGAATGAAGCAAAACCAATATTGAAAGACAATATATTTAGAGGCTAATCCCAGACGGCATTGCATTTTCCCACATCACAGGCAGCATCGGATAGTGGGTAAGAGGATCTGAACCTCTTCACTACCGAAGGCGACTAATAAACCCTGTTCAGGCTGCCGTCAGTCAGTTTCAATCAACTTTGGAAATCTCCGTCATCAAAGTATTAAAAATGATCTTGTAGTGGGTTAGTTGTCATGGATTTCGGGACTATTTTTTATTACGTTCTCTTCCTATTTGTCTCCTTATTCCTTTATTGAATACGTATATCGGTTTTCTTCATAACTCCCTCCCCCAACACATCGTTGTTTTTTTCTCCTTCACTTCGTTAATTATAGTGATCTTTTCTTGTCATGAAACACTGTCCCTTGTTGCCTGTCCACTGATATCAGGAACAGGGAATATTTTTATTTTGGAGAAAATTTGACAGCGAAGACATTTACATGTACTAGAACCTGGAGCTGAACTCGCCGTGAACTCTCTCTCAACTCGTTATTTCTGTGTAATAGAGTCGAATCATGAGCTATGAATGATGACCTCTCTCTCTCTCTCTCTCTTTTCTCTCTCTCTCTCTGTCTGTCTCTCTCTTTCTCTCTTCTCTTCTCTCTTCCCTCTCTCTCTCACTCTGTCTCTTTGTCTCTCTCTTCCTCTCTCTCTCTCTCTCCTTTTTCGTAAAAAAAAGAATGAAATAGATTATTATCATTCTGCTTGGCAAAAAGTAGTTTGGCGAGATGATTTACAGTCTTGTCTTTGGCTTCATATTTTATGAGGAGTTCGCTTATTTGACATTGATATTTTCTTTTCTTTATCTTGCGTGGCCTTTTTTCATTTTATCCTTTCTATTCATTCAGTCCAAAAATATTTATTTTTCTTCTTTTCACATATCATATGCCAGGAAAGGCAACAACATTTGTCTTATACTGTATCTATTTTCATAAAATCTAAGAATTTTCATCGATGCAAATAGTCGAATCGTCTTGCCCCCCCTCATTTAATTTATTCTGTTTATTCTGTTTAGTCTCCTTTACCTGTGAGCCAGACTTTAAGGAGGAAAGTGTTCTAGGCTAATATCTGCATCGTGCTGGATTCTGCCATGGTCTTGCCTTGGAATATAAGACAGCTCCTATAATTTTCAACATTATCGCACGATTATCTTTTATCTAGATACGTTGATCTTTACCAGGCCTCTCCAGACGAGCGGGCCTGATCGGCGGGCATGCCCGTCAACGGGCACATTTGACGAGTAAACGGTCAAATTGCCCGAGTGCTCGTGGAGCGAAATCACTAAGGCGGTGCCCGGTAGCTCGAGCTTCGACCTTGCCAGACAAAGTTAATATCGTGAACCCCACAGCAGGCTTCCCTCCCACACCCAACGTCATTGTAACACAGTTCACATTTTGCCATGTTAATTATCATGGTGTACAATATCTTCTTCTTGACAATGCTAGGCGCCATGCTTGTCGTACCACACTCCACACGCTACCGACATCGTCGGGCACGCCCAGCTATTCATCAACTCGGTCGTGTGGACAACATTGACGGTCAGGCCCGGCAGAATTTGCCCGCCAACCGCGCTGCCCGACGAATACGCCCGATCGTCTGGACACGGCTTTAGACAGATCCCGTCATTTTCGGAATTATTTTCTTTTTTCTAGATATTTCCGCATGTACATTTTCTCCCTCTTTTATTTTAATTTATTTCATTTTTTGACTGCCACGATGAGTATTTCAGGAACCCTCCTTTTTATTTTATTTTCTATCGATTAGTCTCCTATACTCATTTGATATATATATTCATGATTCTCTTAGTTTTTTTTATTATGTAAACTAAAGAGAATATACCGAGCATTTTAAGTCAACGGGAATTTTAATTGTATGTATGTTGAGGCGAGAAATACGAGAAAAGAAGGATTTTTATAAACTCTGGTTACCTGCATGTCTAGCGAGGTAGGTCGTTATAGGCAGCTGATGATGTAATGAGGGACATTTGCTCCCAGTGCAGATTAAGCGCCCTCCCTCCCTTGTTTTCTCCTCCCCCAAAAAAACAAAACAAAAAAAACATGGACGACGATGACTGGACTTTTACATATTGTATAGTTACTGACAGACAACTTTATTCAGCTGAGGGGAAACCTCGCCGTTGAAGTCTTAACGACATGGAAATCTTCTTGAAAGTTATATTGCCCGGTACGAATACTTTTGCGTTGCTTGGAGGAACCAGAGACATCTATGTTTCATCATAATTCCAACGGGATCGCCGAAGATTATAATCTTAATTTTTTACCGTCAGGCTTCATCATTCTTGTCTTTGAGTACTTCCATAAGTGCTTTCCTAGAATTTCCCCAAATATTGCCCGTCTATGTTACGAACTCATAAGGAATTTGTTCCTTTGTGTATATCTTTTTTTAAGCTTCCAATTGACCATAAGATGACTTTCAATACGATTGAATTTTGTCGACCCGGTCGTACAGTCCATGGAGTGAAGAAGGTTTTCAGATAAGTAGCGAATGATCCATTTGCATTCGAAGTGTGGAAAGCTGTGTTGTTACAAAAGACACCATGACTTTGTAACTGATTCATCTTCTTTGTCGATGAAGTCGAACAGTCCGTAGAGTAAGGGAGATGGTCCTTAGTTGAAGACCAAATGATCCGGTTCCAGTGGAATTATGGAACGCTGTTCTGTGACGATGAAAGCGAGAGGAAGCGAGATGACCGGCTTTATTCGCCCAAGCCGCATTGCACCCTGAGACTCGCAAAAGGGAGGTCCCTCGAAGAAGGTGTGCCGACGCAGCACAAGAAATGCGGTATCCTTAGGGCATTTGGTGCATCGGTTTCTTTGCTTTCTGTGGCGACATTCTTGAAGACAACTTGATGTCGAAGGGTCTCACTTTGGATGAAAGGACTGGCAATATTGAAGGAAAAGACGAGAGAGGGGAGTTTGCGTCCTTGTGGTGTGGGCAGTTTTGTATTGTTTTTGCTCTCGTAAAATGGCCATTGTAAGATGGGCGCTTGCATGTTCCTTCTTGTCCCTATGACTTTGGTTGTGGGTTCTTTGTTGCTGGGCCTGTTTCTGGACTTTTGGCGTCGTTGTTCTCCACTTGAGAGGGAGCTCTTTACTTGCCTTTCTTGTTTGCCTTGGAGGGGCAACCTTCCTGTCCCTGGTTAAACCGACGATTGTTCTTGGGATGTTTTTTCCTGAAGATTTGGGCAGTTTCAAGGTGCAAATGGATGTGGACATCCATCTGATCCTCTGTTGTTGTAGAGGGGCTGCATGGGAGGCCCGTTAGCCATGGATGGGAGAGTATTCCGCGAAGAGAGAGACGGCTCCACGGGTCTTTCTTAAAGCAACGCATGATAAGGTCGCGGCCTAATTTGGGGACGTTGTTGGGGAATGGCGGTTTGGCCCTCCGGATGGATGCGTTACTGTAGAAGGGATCCTCGCGGCATACGAGGTAATAAAGGAGCGTGCCCAGGCTCCAGACCGTTGCAGGGACGTGTATGAACTTGCCGCCGTTGATATATTCCGGGGGCCAATATATAGGCGTTCCGCCTGTCTTTTTCCCATTGTAACTCGTAATGAGCTCCCCACTTCCAAAATCAATCACCTTGATATCAAACCTGTTTGAGTCATCCCTGTAGATCAGAATGTTCTCAGGCTTGATATCTTTGTGTGATACTCCCACGTCGATGCATCCTTGAATGGCTTTTACCACTTTGGTAAATAGCCTCTTGACTTGGGCTATGGGTAATTGGTTGGAAGTTTCGATATAATCGTAAAGTGACATGGCAGAGGGAATGAGTTCCATGACCATGTAAAAACTGTCCTCGCTGCTGAAGGAGTCGATGATTTTGATGACGCCCGGGACTTGTTGGACCCTTTGGAGAAGGGCGGCTTCTTTGGGGACACTTTTCCCTTGGTGTGTGCCCCAGGACTTGACGGACGCCAATGGGACCTGCTTGAGGGCGACCTGAAGGCCATCGACGACCCTCTTGGCTCGGTAGACGCAACCGAAGCCTCCTTGTCCCAAAGGTTCGTACACCTCGTAGTCGATCAGCGTCGTCATAGCTCCTGACTGGTCATTGTCCTTAGACGTTCCAGGCCCTTGCTGTAAGAGAAACTGACACCACAGATATGGGTGAACACCTGTGCACCATATGTTGCGCTTGCATCTGTATGCAAAGATCTGTATGGTCTGAAAGATTGTGTCCGTTTGCGTATGGATGAAAAAAGAGAGAGAGAGGTAGGTAGGTAGAGAGAGAGGTGGGTGAGAGAAATAAATTGTAAATTATCATTTTTTTTTTTTTCGATCTAACTCAGGTAATAATGCTGAATCCACCGAGAGTTCACGGCCGAGTCACTTGCAGCTTCGGAGAGCGCTGCCAGACTCTGACCTATCAGTAATGTTCTGCGCCTTTAAATGTCCACTTCTAAAGACACATATCCCTGTTCCAGTCACCATATAAGAGGAAACAGTGTTAGACGAGAAGAATTTATGCTTATATGAAAAATCAGTGAAGGAAGCCAGCAGTTGAAAAGGATAAAAAGAAAATACAATTACTAGACTTCGGTGATTTAAATTTCAAAATCCACACACTGGCGCCCCGACTCGCTCGGCCGCCGCGCTCCCCTCGTGTGTGTGTGTGTGTGTGTGTGTGTGTGAACAAATATGTGTATATATATGTATAATATATATAAATATATATATATATGTATATATATACATATATATGTATAATATATATATGTATATATATACATATACAGTATATATATATATATATATATATATATATATATATATATATATATATATGTATATATATACATATATATATATATAGAATTAAATTTGACCGCTGCTTGTGCAAGAATAAGCTTCTTGTTGAAGGATTCAACCTTTCTAA
>NW_027467508.1:195000-200000 GCF_046742065.1 Oratosquilla oratoria
AGCTTTTTAACTTCTGTTCTCCCTCCTTTCCGCAACCTTTCCCTTTGAATCCCTGAGAATAGAAGCGCTGGTTATTCCTAACGAAATATGAATACCTTCCGCTATCTCCCTTTATCTTTCTGTCCCTTTACCTCCCCTCCTCTCGCCTGGGGTGTTCCTCACGCCACACCTCCCCCCTCCTTCTCCCCTCACCTTTCCTTTCCTCTTTCTTCCACTTCCTTCCAATTTCATCCTTTACACTCCTCTTCTTCGACCCCTCCTCTCTCCCTCCCCCCTCCCTCCCTCAGCCCTCGACCCCCCACCCACCAACCCCACCCTCTCGAGGAGGATTTGTTGTGGTATGGAAGCATAAACAGGTTATCACACTGGCCTATTTTATGTCCAACCTCCGATTAATCGGAGGAACCACCCACCTCCAGAACCCTCATTAATAAATATTAGAGAATATTTTAGGTGCTTTTCGAACTTGATCACAAAACTTTGTTAGAATTTTTATTTCATTCATCTGAGTCGCAGTTAGCAAGTCTGTGGCTTCCTATATCTATTTCAAATCTACAAATTGACAACATGAAAAAATTATTTCTATTTTTGTTTGCACTCGGCATGAATGCGGCAGCAAACACTACGGCTTGTGTTTGCTCGGTAATGTTGGTAGCCATGGGTAGGAAGAACATTTGCGAAATATAATAAATAATGGTAATAAAAATGGACGAGTTTGTTTTTACCCATCGACATGTGTAGCAAAATCCATAAAAAAAAATGTTTTATAGAGCGAGAAAGGAATTCGTAATTACTCTATGTATATGTATGTATGAATGCATATTTTTTCTTCTTTTTTTAAGGAAAAGTAACTAATGGTGGTGGTTCGCAGTACAGATAGGATGCACTAAATTTCATTCTTTTACAAAGCAGCAAAAGTGTAAAACAAATCACCCAAAAGATTACTTTCAAAACTACATTAATAACATTGTTATGCAAAAGCAAAAGGACATCACAACTCATACCACTCCAGGATCTGTTGTTCTTCTAATCACGGACATTTGTCCTCTCTGGTTTAGCAAGAAAAACACAGAGAACTTAGCTGCCGACTATCTATAGTACGAATAATCATAATGTAGGATTCGTTTGGGATGGCAAGTTTCCTGCTTTGTTACCATTCGACACCGACAGAGCCCAGACTTCCCTTCCATCATGTCCACTGTAATGTGCTTCCCTCAAATGATATTATAAAAACGGGCTGCAGTGAAAATCTTTATGAACTTTTTTTGCCCCCTTCGGAAAAGTCTAGCCGCACGAAAGTAAACCATTTACGTCTCATTCTCTCTCTCTCTCTCTCTCTCTCTCTCTCTCTCTCTCTCTCTCTCTCTCTCTCTCTCTCTCTCTCTCTCTCTCTATATATATATATATATATATATATATATATATATATATATATATATAATATATATATATATATATATATATATATATATATATATAATTAATCATTATGTGTATATAAATATATATATATATATATATATGTACACACACATACACACACACACACACACACACATATATATATATATATATATATATATATATATGTATATATATATTTGTATATATATATATATATATTTGTATATATATATATATATACCTATGTATATGTATTTATACATATATATATATATATATATATATATGTAAATATATATATAAGGTGATCATTCATAAATCATGCTTACTATGACAGAATATCACCAGATGATCTTTCTTCAGGTAGAAGAAACCACCATTTTTTAAAAAGAATAAAAACAAAAAATAAGAAATAAAGATTATGCTCATGACAATATCCACCTCCACCTCATGGTAGCATATTAATCCGCATATTCATATAATCTCGTTGATATTTCGATCGAAAGTAATCTGATTGGATGCATTGTAGAACCGCAGTGAGACTATTTTATTCAGCTGAGGGGAAATCCCTGGTCGAAAACTCTTTTTCCAAAAGTTATTGGAAAATGCGCTGCTTTCTAAATCTCTTGAGTTCTCTAGACTGAATATGACGCATATCTAAGTTTCAACATCTCCGCTGACAATAATGCGATCTTGGAACTTAGTTCTGAGCTTGACATATCTTTCAGAACTTTTTATATCTTTGCTATACATGTCTGTGTGTCCTTTTTATTTACAAGTATGGCTGTCTGGAGCTTTTCTTGATACTTTGCCCTCTAGTAAGTCCTTCAGGAAATTGGTTGATTTCTTTATGAAATAGAAATTATTTCCATTGACTTTCCAACTACAGGAAAGAATGACTTTGGAATCCTTTTGCATTCTATGCGCTGATGCAGTCAGAAGCTTCATTGGGGGGTGAAGAAGGTCTCTGGATAATCCAATTTCAGTGCTCTCATAATCATTATATGATTTATTTCCTTTGGCACTTCTTTACTCCTGGATCTGCGTCTCGATCCTTGTCTTCATAATCTCCTTCTGAAAGGCCTCTTTTTTGGGGCTTTCTTATTCGCCATCTCGGGGCGTCTTCCCTACCTCACCTTAGGATCATTTCTCTTGAAAACTTTAGCCGTTTCAAGATCAAACTCCATATTGAAATTATCCTCGGAGTTGCAGCCGGAGTGACCCGTTAACCACGGGTGAGAGAGTATGCCGCGAAGCGAGGGGCGGTTCCACGGATCCATTGCAAAGCAACGCATTATAAGATCGCGACACAGTTTGGATACGCTACTAGGAAAGTCTGGACTGGCCTACATTATGGAGTCGTTGGTGCGGAACGCGTTATAGTGACACACAAGATAGAATAGGAGCGTGCCCAGGCTCCACACGGTTGCGGGAACGTGAAGGTATTCATTACCCTTGATATACTCCGGAGGGCAATAAATTCGGGTGCCGCCCGTGATTTTCCCTCTGTAGCCTGTGATTCTTTCGCTACAGCCAAAGTCGATCAGTTTGATGTCAAACTGTCCTGTGCTGGCGTTCCTAAAGAGAAGCACATTATGGGGCTTGATATCTTTATGCGATACCCCGGCTTCTAGGCATCCTTCGACTGTTAGGACAATCTTCCTGAACAGTGTCTTGACGTCGGTCATTGGCAGTTCTTTCCCGCTCCTGATGTAATCGACGAAGGAAACAGCTGATGGTATCAGCTCCATTACCATGTAAAAGCTGTCCTTGGTACTGAAGCAGTCGTGTAATTTGATTACACCAGGAACTTTCTGTACTCGCTATAAAAGAGCGGCCTCTCTTGGGACTTTCTTCCAGTGGCGTCGTCCCCAAAAAAGCACATCAGCCAGAGGGATCTTCTTGATGGCAACCTCAAGGCTATCTGCGACTCTTGTGGCTCGGAAGACGCAGCCAAAGCCTCCTTTGCCGAGCTCCTCGTGAATCTCGAAATCGCTCAGCTTCATGGCTCCCAAAAAGTTCAGAGCCTCTGCGCGTCCCACGTCCTTCTCATGGTCGAATTTCAAATCCCAGATATGAGCATGAACTGTACTTTGCGATTGCATCTGCACGTAGAACACATATATAGTCATGAAGAGTGTACCTATTTTAGCATGCATGGAAAATAAGTGAGATACGTCATACGAGACAGAGAGAGAGAGAGAGAGAGACAGAGAAGAAGAAAGAAAAAGAGAGAGAGAGAAATTACCATTCATCTCTCTTGGTCCGACTCTGACATGAAACTGCCAACTTCTTAACGAAAGTTTCCGCTTTAGTGTTGCAGGTTCTAAAACGACAAGGAACCTTTACGCTACCAGGATGTATTTTTCCTGTCCAAAACAAACCTATTCCTGCTCCTATCTCTACGGAGACAAGCAACACAAGTCTTTATGAGAAAAACTTATGGAAAGAAAATCAACGAAACGAGTTGTGAAACAAGAAAGGAAGGAAGAAACATGGGGAAGGGAAATGAGAAGATTGAAGATTGACGAGAAAGTGGAAGGAAGGAAGTAACGGGCTTGACGAGAAAGGGGGAAGGAACATAAGAATGGAGAAGACCGCAAGAGACCATAAAGTCTACACTAGAGAGTTCCATCCCCCTTACCACCTGTAATCGCTAACCACGAAGTTATCTAATCTTCTCTTAAAGCAACGAATAGTTTCAGCGCTCAGTACATCAAGGTTCCTAAGTCTATACCATTCGTTAACCACTCTGTTGGTAAACCAGTTCTTGCCTCCGATTTTCTTCTTAAACCAAAGATTGTCCCGGGAGAGAGAACTGGATAGAGCAAGACACGCGGCAGATGTGGCGAGTGAGTGACCTATTACACGCTTATCTCCACGGGTGCGAAGTTATCTGTCACATCTCCATAGAAGAGGAAACCTAAAACCAATTTCTTCGCCGCACCGGTAGCTCCTGAGACGCGTTGGACTTCGATTCTGTTTCGTGATCCCAAAGACCTCCATTTCTTTGCCCAAGCACAGTGAGTGAGTGGCACTTGCCCATCAGGCTGAAGTACTCAGTGACTCTAACCGTCTGAGGTACTCGGTGACTCTCTCCATCAACCTTTTGCCTA
This sequence comes from Oratosquilla oratoria, assembly GCF_046742065.1. NCBI lineage: Eukaryota > Metazoa > Arthropoda > Malacostraca > Stomatopoda > Squillidae > Oratosquilla > Oratosquilla oratoria. The sequence goes on from NW_027467508.1 coordinate 199,521, forward strand.
AGCAATGTATACTTTCAGTGTCTTAATCAATCGTCTCAACAGTGAATACATTTCTGATTCCCAATAACTCTGCACGTACACCCGGATCGATCTCCAACGGACACCATTGACTGCCACTTGCCCTGGCTATCCAAACACAGAGGTATCAGCTTTGTATCTCACTTGAGAGATCAGAGCCCATATTTATCCCATATATATATATATCCAATCTATGGGTAATTTACACACACACACACACACACACACACACACACACACACACACACACACACACACACACACACACACACACACAGACACACACACACGCTGCTAAAAATTCCAGCCCTCATTGGGACTAGAACTCGGATTGGTGAATAAACGTTCGAGCGCGTGTGTACGTGAGTCAGTGTGTGTGTGTGTGTATGTGTGTATGTGTGTGCGTGTGTGTGTGTGCGTGTGTGCGTGTGTATGTGTGTATGTGTGTGTGTGTGTGTGTGT
>NW_027467508.1:205000-217500 GCF_046742065.1 Oratosquilla oratoria
TAAAAACAGATTACAATCACCAAAAGTTCAGAAAATGGTAGGAGGAGTAGTAGGAGAGAGGTCTATGGATGTCTTATTTATACTTGGGAGTAAGGATCACAGGGTTTCCTGCAGGAAGGGGTCTTCTCTGATTGGTTGCCTTGGGCCAATAGGGGATCCGTGTTACTGGGAGCCTGAAAGACCTTTCCCAGTGCCTTGTAGTGGTTCTGTCTGTGTTCAGTCTCTTCTTGGATGGTAAGACGCGCAGGTCTTCGATCTGGATGTTGATGTTAGGATGATTATTTTGTATGTATATGGCTTCCAGGAACAGTAGCCGTCGGAGATCCGATTCCCTATCTATGATTGTAGTATAATGTCTAGGTCTTTTCTTGTTAATGTTTTCTTGTGGGAAGAGGTATAGTGTGACTTGATTGATCCGTTGGACAGGTGGCATGTTAGGCGTCGTGTTTATTGTGTTGTCATACCAATAAGAACATAAGAATAAAGGAGACTGCAAGAGACCATAAGGGCTACACTAGTCAGCTCCGTATCCATCACCACCTGTCATCCCCATCCATAAAGTTGTCTAATAGTTTCTTATAACTACTGATAGTTTCAGCGCTTACTACTTGGTTACTAAGTTTATTCCATTCATCGACCACCCTACCAGTAAACCAATTCTTGCCTATTTCCTTCTTAAATCTAAATTTGTCCAGTTTATACCCATTAGTGCGAGTCCTGTCCTGTTGTTTTATTATGATGACCTTGTTTGCGTCATCCTGGTTATAGCCCTTGATCCACTTGAACACTTCTATTAGATCACCCCGCACTCTGCGTCTTTCCTGAGTGTAATTGTAGGTGCCTAAGCCTCTTTTCGTAAGGCAAATTTCCGAGTCCATGAATCATTTTGGTCATTCTTCTCTGTACTGATTCTAGGGAATTTATGTCCATTCTATAGGACGGAGACCAAAACTGTACCGCATAGTCAAAGACGGGTCTAACTATCGCTAGATAGAGTTTGATAATTACTTCTGCACTTCTATTCGTTACCGTCCTAGCACTGAAACCTAATAATCTGTTAGCTTTATTTCTGGCGTTAATGCACTGCTTCCTGGTTTTAAGGTCCGGACTCACCAGAACTCCCAAGTCCCTCTCGCATTCAGATTTTTCTAAAAACGTGTCATCCAAGCTGTATCTATTTTCGGGGTTGTGCAGCCCTACGTTTAACACGCTACACTTAGAGATATTGAAGTTCATTTGCCATTTCACCGACCATGTTAACAAATTATTAAGATCATCCTGCAGAATCTCTGCCTTGTCTCCTAACCTAATTAGGCGTCCTATTTTAGTGTCGTCCGCAAACTTACTAACATCACTATTTATCCCATTGTCTAAGTCGTTTACGTACATAATGAACAACAAGGGACCCAAAACCGAGCCCTGGGGGACCCCGCTAGTAACATTACCCCACCTAGATTTTATTCCATTTATGGTGACCCGCTGTTTCCTGTTACTAATCCAAGCTCTAATCCATTCTAACACTTTTCCTCCTATGCCATGGGCTTTAATTTTATTTAGTAGTCTCTGGTGTGGCACCTTGTCGAACGCTTTGCTAAAGTCAAGGTAAATAACGTCGTAATTTTCATTGTTATCTGACGCCTTATATACTTTAGTGTAAAAGGATAGAAGATTAGTCACACATAACTTACCCTTGGAGAAGCCAATGTTGGTGTGAGATCCACATCCCTCACTATTGCAGTTGTATTGGTATACAACATAGTCTTCTTGTAATGGTGTCTTTGTGATGGTGGGTTGGTTACAAATAACAGCCAAATTGATTATCCATAACCAACCCACCATCACAAAAAAAAAAAAAAAAAAAAAAAACATTACAAGAAGACCCCATTGTACACCATGGTCTTGGATCACGTGTTGGATTAATGGTCGACAGCTATTCTCCTCCCGGAAGAGAGCTGAGAGCTCATATATGATCGGCCTGTGGGTAATACTGTGATCTTACACGCACACACACACACACCCAACTCCCCGCCCACGAGAGTTGGAGTAATGATCCGCAGCGCAGCAATACTAATTTAATTTCGATCCTGTTTGTTTGTGTGTATACTTTATATGTAAAAAAAACTTCGACTAGTGATTCATGTTATGCTGAAATCCCAGGAGATAAATAACAGAAAATAGATATATACAGTACATATATATATATATATATATATATATATATAGATATATATATATAGATATATATATATATATATATATAGAGAGAGAGAGAGAGAGAGAGAGAGAGAGAGAGAGTACCTTAAGATATGTTTCGGCGGTGGCTTAGTACTGTCTTTCAAATAAAACCATTTGATAATTTCACAACAGTTTGTAGCATTTTACAGACTTTTCAAAAGACTGTTGGAGTTATTTGTTTGAAGTATTGAATTTTCATGAACTTAGCCTTTTGGTGTTGACAGATCCTAAATCGTATCAAGACCTATGTAAAAAAAATGTAAATAGTGTAATATCTTAGAAATCTTCTGTGACCGCCTCACATAAGATTTTTTTTTTCACAAGGAATTCCAGTACCCAGTGAAATAGTCATGGCTGTTAATTTTTGTATTAATAGTTTAATTTTCGTACGAATATCATACATGGAATGTATATATACGTATATATGTATATATATATATATATATATATATATATATATATATATATATATGTATATGTATATGTACGAAATATCAAAGCCACAGCAGGTGCCCATCAGCGAAGGAGGTTTACCCTCACCACTTTATTTACTGTACATGGCGACCCTACCTCCGCTTACCCTTTTGCGGAAATAGAGTCGGAAGTAAACCCTGCAGGAACGCAACAACTTACCTTGAATTCGCAAACATTATCCACCCACAGTTATCTCTTGCTTCTAACCTTTTGTGCTTAGCAGTTTTTCCCCATAATCTCGATGACCCCATCACCCCATCCATCCATCATATTCTTGGTCCTCACCTGAAGCTCACTCCATCCACCTTTGTCATCCACACTCTTCTTGCTAACCTTTCTTTATTCTTTCCATATGTCCAAACCATCCCAGTATTATGTGATAATTATGTGTATTTAGATACTTGGGTGCGAATGTGACAGGAAAGGGAGGAGTGGGGATGGAGGCAGAATGTAGATTGAGAGAAGCGAGTAAATATCATGGTGGATTTAAAAATGTAATGAGAAATAGACATCTGGGAATGGATGCTAAGAGGAGGTTATATGAAGGAGTGATTGTGCCAACAGCAATGTACGGGGCAGAAACATGGAACATAAGGGAGGAAGAGAGAAGGAGTTTGAATGTGTTTGAGATGAGGTGTCTGAGAAGTATGATGGGGGTTACTAGGCTAGACAGAGTGAGAAATGAGGAGGTGAGGAGGAGAACGGGGGTGGAAAGGGAGTTGGGAAATAGGGTTGATGAAAGAGTATTAGGATGGTTTGGACAAATGGAAAGAATGAGTGAAGAAAGATTAGTAAAAGAAGTGTGGAAGGCGGAGGTGGAAGGAGTGAATATGAGGGGGCGTCCTAGGATGAGATGGATGGATGGGGTGAAAGGGGCTTTAGAAAAGAGAGAAATGTCTGTGGAGGAAGGACGGGTGAGGACAGAAGATAGTGGAGTGGGTGGGGGATGGGGGGTGAGGAAGTATGTATATAAAAAAAAAAAAAAATTGACACAGCAAGAAGGGATTTCTCCCCGTCTTCTCCTTTTCTGCATGAGGGGACAGAGAGGGGGGGGCGCCGAATTTATGAAGCGGCCTTCCTGTGGATATGCTCTGCCTTGCGACACTGCTTCTGACCTCCTCTCTCCCTCCCATCTCAGGATGGGAGGGAGGGAGGAGGGCGGGGGGAAGTAAAGTGTATGGGTAGTGAGATGGGTGGGAGTGATTTCTGTGCCTTTTTCTTTTTGGCTACCCCCCGCGTAAGGGGGAAAAAGCCTTTGCTATATGTATGTATGTATATATTATATATATATATATATATATATATATATATATACATATATATATATTGCTTGAAACCACGAGGAAATGAAAGGACGGAATATTGAAGGTTTTTGTCTATTTAAGACATTTTCAAAGCACTTTGAAAATGTCTTTTATAGACGAAAAGGTTCAGTATTCCGTTCCTTGATTTCCTCGTAGTTTCAAGCAAAATGTCTTTATTCACGTGTTATTTGCGATTACTGTTCCATAAATATATATATATATATGTATATATATATATATATATATATATATATATATATTCACACAAACACACACACACGCACGCACACACACACATGCACACACGCACACACACGAGTGCACGCACACGCACGCACGCACACGCACGCACACACCCATACCTATATACATATACACACATACACACTTAAACACACACACACACACACACACACACAAATACACACATATACGAACACACACACACACACACACACACACACACACACACACACACACACACACACACACACACACACACACACACACACACACACACACACACACACATACACACACACAAACACACACACACACATACACACACATATACACACACATACAAACACACACACATACAAACACACACACACACACATCCATGCACACACAAACAAATGCACACACACAAACACATAAATATACATACACATACACACAGACACACAGACGCGCGCGCAATCTCCAATGCGCATTCCCGCAAACACACATAAATAGGCACACATACATGGAAACACATAAGCAGACACACATGCAGAAACAAACAAATAAACAAACAAAAACAAATATACACTTTCAAACACTCACACATACACACACATGCATGTGTACACACGCATATAGGAAATCACACACGCGCGTGTACGCATATGTTTGTATATGCGCGCGTGTGTACGTGGGTTTGTGCGTTTGTGTATACATGTAGATATATATATGATGTAAGTGGAGTAGGAAACACAAGAGTCTTAGTCTGAGTTTATTCCTAACAAAAAGTCAGAAGAAAAATACTTGGGTGAATAGAAGATCTTACATAAAAGGCAGCTGAAAAACACTGAAAGATTACCAGATCCCAATGACTTCCATAGAAAATAACATAGATAAATAGATAAATAAAAATAAAGGAGGGCAAATGATCGAAAAAGAGGAGAGAATGGGAGAATGAGGAACAATTCTATCCTGACCACTACGACCAAAATAATATTCCTATACTCGGGGAACAAAAAAAAAGTACAGAAGAAACAAGATAATAAAGACCAAAAATCTGTCGAAGAACTAGTTGACACAATCAGACAAATGTAAAAAATGAAGAGGACAGGTTGTGATGACTTACCTACAGAGGTGTTAAGGCAAGGGGATGAGATGAACGACAAGCTATGGATGGTGTACAACAGTACCAGAAAAGGAAGAAAAAAATATACCAGAAATGTAGGAGTAGAGGAATTATGCCAGGATCAGAATGGCTAGATATGGAGGGAGAGGCAGAGACGTTATTAAGATAGCAATGAAAAAAATCTCCAAAGTAGCAAAACGCTAAACTCCATACTTATATATATATATATAACAAAAAAGAAAAAAGAAAAGAGACATTTGTTACGTCAGGGGCATCTGTGTGACCATCCATGCGGTTATTTGACTCGTGTATTTTTCCATGTTTAACATAGGCATTTTTTCTATTCAGCTGAGGGGGGACGGAGAGGGGGGGTCGCCGATTAATGAAGCGGCCTTGCTGTGGATGTGTTGTGTCCTGCGACACTCCTTCTGACCCAGGGCAGTGGACAGGGTGCAGGGATGACCCGTCATCTAGGAGGTGCTAAGATGGGAGGGAGGGTGGAGGGGTGTGGAGTGTTTTCGGGGATGAAATGGGTGGGAATGTTTTGTGCCTTGTCCTTTATGGCTACCCCCCTGGTAAGGGGGAAAAAGCCTTGGTATATGTATGTATGTATGTATTTATTTATATTGATTTTCATTCCCCATTTTTTCTTTTATCTTTTACATATCTTTGTCATTATAATTCTTATTCCAAGAAGGTTTATTTTTTAATATGTCTTCTGTTACCTCAAGACTTATTTACATCTATTATTTAATGAATTTCCATTGGTTTTCTGTTTCTTTCTATATATAATTTTATTCATATTTAATTTCTAATTTTTATATCAACTGATTTGATATGTTTTTACATATTTCTTAGGTTTTTGCACGTATATTTTCTTATTGTACGTAGACTTTTTTCATTCTAATTTCTTGTACTGTTTGTATATATATAGCAGTCACTTCAGTAAATGTTGTTAACAAATTTCTGAGATCTTCGTCTCGTATTGTACCCATACTGGTTATAGTTATTCGTGGTGTAGTTGTTTTTACTCTGATTTTGAAAATGACATGCACCTGGATAGTAATAATAATGGTTGGTGTAGCTTTCTTCGTAAGGGTCTTGGACGTAATAGTATGGATAATGATAATAATTTGTTTTTGGTCTTATATTGTCTCTTGTCGCTGAAGACATTTCGTATCCTCTTTGTCTCGCTTTAGGTTCCTGTCTTTGCCTGGTGTTATGGCTTTTGTGGTACTCATTACACCTGTTGCCTTTGGAAGGCCTTTGTTGGTAATTGTTTTGGTGTCTGAGATTGCCTTGGTTGCTCCTACTTTGTTCGGCTTTTTGGATTGGCTCTCCGCGAAAGTTTGTACTTCCTTGAGTTTTTGTTGATTTGGCCATTTTCCTTTTTGCCTTTCTTTGGAGGGCAGAGTTGGACAGCTCATTTCCGAACTCTTCTTGCTTAGCTTTTGCCAGGTATATTTTGTATTTCTGAGTTCGCCTTTGTTTGTGTGTGAGATTTTTGCTTTCTATCTCTGACTGACAAGTTTGTGTTGATTGACTTTTCATCAAAGTGTTGTCAGTTAAAGGTGAAGAAAGCGAAGGCACATTATTATCTTTAGTTTCTGGGTCTTTCTGTTGAACCTCGCAAGCTTTAGGAATTGTGTCTTCCTGTTTAATATCATTATTCTTAACCAGGAAAGATAAACTCAAGATATCCTTTTCTTTGCAGTTTTCAGAAGGAATAACTTCTTCTGGAATTGCTGGTTTATAGGTACTGTCTGGAAGGCCTTCTTTATTATCTTCGACAGGTTCTGAATCCTTTTCGTGCTCTGGCAGAGTCTTCAAGTCCTCGAGAAGGTTTTGCTTTACTTCTTCCAAATTCTCCACTTTCTCTGGAAGGCTATGTCTCTCTTTGACTTCCTGATTCCTTTCGTAATCTCCCTTAGCCTGCTATGGGTTGCCGATGGAAGCAGACTCTTCAAAATTCAACGGCATTTCTCTCGAGGTTTTGATTCCAAAGCAGTTCAAGTTTTGGCAAGGTTCCCGACAACATTCCAAAACGGCCCAGAGGGCTTTTCCGAAGCCTCGGACTGTGCGGTTGATCATTTCTGGCACAGCTGAAGATCCAGTGGACGATCTTCTTTTGTTTTTCCAAATGGTGGTCTTTGTCAATCAGATGAATTGGTGAAGTCAGTTTGTGACATATCATTCCTTAGAGCTTGTGCATACTTTAAAGATAATATAGAACTAACTGTGGTGATTTGGATAAGGCTAAGGATTCCATTTCATTCAAAATAATCAGTGTTCTGGAGGGGGGAGAGAAGGCGAGCTATGACAGGTCCCAATTTTAAAGAAATTGGCACAATATGAAGGAACACGTGTGTTTATGTTGGTGTATACATGACATTCATACAAGAAATACCTTTTATCACCCCGACACAAGTTGTACGGCTGTGGCGTATTCGTTAAAGTTGGGGATGATTCGAATAAAAAAAAAGAATCTTTCAACTTCTTAAGGTTCGCGGTATTGAGGAAGTTTTATTCGCAATCAAAGGTAAACTTGATATGATTTAGTTTGGTTACGGGACTAATTATTTTACGCACCCGAGAGGAAAGACGACGCCCATCTGAAGAGGATCTCCAAGGATCGAGACCCACCACCAGATCCGTTTTGATGAAGTGAAATGACTCTCCAGTACAGGAAGGTACTTACCTAGGCATAGTGATGGACGGGAGGGGGTTGGCGTATCCAGGCCCTGAAAGGGGGGGGGGGATGTGGGTCGGTCAGTTGTGTGGAATGATAATGTGGATCCGCGGGAGTGTTGTGTTTGTAAATGTGGGCAACCCCCCCACAGCTTGTGGACATGTTCGTTTGTGGAGCACAAAAGCAATGTTACTCACGTGTCAGGAAGCTCTGATGATGATCCTGAACAAAGTTGAGCTCCTATTCTCAAATCCGGTAGTGTTATCGATATTTTGTTTATTGTGTGTGTGTGTGTGTGTGTGTGTGTGTGTGTGTGTGTGTGTGTGTGTGTGTGTGTGTGTGTGTGTGTGTGTGTGTGTGTGTGTGTGTGTGTGTGTGTGTGTGTGTGTGTGTGTGTGTGTGTGTGATTATGTATGTGCTTGTGTGTGTGTATGTGTGCGTGTTTGTGAGTGTTTGTGTATGTGTGTAATTATGTGTGTGCATGTGTGTGTGATTATGTATGTGCTTGTGTATGTTTATGCGTGCGTGTTTGTGTGTCTGTGTATATATGTGTTTGTGTGTGTGTATGCGTCTGTATGTATTTGTGCGTGTCTGTGTGTGCGTGTGTGTGTCTATGCGTGAGTTCGTGTGTGTGTGTGTGTGTGTGTGTGTGTGTGTGTGTGTGTGTGTGTGTGTGTGTGTGTGTGTTTGTGCGCGTGTGTGTGCATGTGTTTAGCTGTTTTTCTCACTCTTGCTGTATCTAATTTCAGTTGAAAATATAATATGAGTAGGCCTACTCGATGACAATAAAATTAAATTTCATGATGAAACAAATTGGGCTAATCTAGGTCATAGTGAAAGTGTTTTTAACCTGGAGTAGGCCTAATTCGTTGCCTTACACTCAAGGATTATCAGGGTTAAGAGGGCTGTGGGTTTTCGATCAATAGCTTAACACATGGTAGGTAAAAATCACCTTTAATGGTTAAATGGATATTGGTTACAAATAACGTAAAAACTAAACAAAAAAATAAATAAATACCTGTACGTGAGTTACAAATTCACACACACTAAAGACACACACACACACACACACACACACACACGCACACACACGAATTGACGGCTCAGTGGTAGCGATCGTGGCCGCTACTATGTGCTCGAACCCGGCCCAGTGCTGAAATTAGTTCAGTATCGCTTCGCCGCGAGTCGTTGCTCCAACTTCCGTAAGGTCACAGAATTACCCATAGATCGGACATATAAGAGCTCTGAGATCTCTTCCAGGAGGGAAATAGTTTTCGATCACAAGTCCAACACGTGATCCAAGACCATGGTGAAATAATGTTGAATCCCACACACATACGTATGCACACGCACACACATAAAAACGCAAAGTCGCACACAAAACACGCACACACACAAAAACATGCAAACGTATACATACACACGGATACACATATATGCACATACACGCAAACACATATACACACACAAATACCTACAGACAAACGCATACACTCATAAAGACAAACACTAACGCACAAACGTATTTACACACACACGCGCGCGCGCGCGTGCACGTGTAATAAAACCACTTGGAAAATAAAATGAAAGGTGACTGAACGTTTTCGTCTATTTAAGACATTTTCAAAGGTGAATATATCTTAAATAGACGAAAACGTTCGGTCACCTTTCATTTTATTTTCCAAGTGGTTTTATTACACATTTTGTGAATAACGTGTTTTTGTGATTTATTCGCATATATATGTATATATATATATATATATATATATATATATGTGTGTGTGTGTGTGTGTGTGTGTGTGTGTGTGTGTGTGTGTGTGTGTGTGTGTGTGTGTGTGTGTGTGTGTGTGTGCGTGCGTGTGGTTGTGTGTTTGTGTCTATTTACCTAGTTGTATTATACGGAAAGGGAGCTATGCTCGTGCAGACTTGTCTTTGTATCTCTCAGCATCAAGTTTTTTCTTAAAATCGTGAATAGTGTTTGCACACACTGTTTCCTTGTCTAATTTTTTCCAAGTATCCATCACTCTGTGTAGGAAGCCATTTTTTTCAGATCTCTTCTGTAATTATTCTTTTTTAGTTTCTTTTAGTGTCCTTTTGTTTTTCCATTGGTCCATTTGAATAAATCATTCTTATCTAAGATTTCCATTCCCTTCATAATTCTGTAGATATTAAGTAGGTCTCATCTTTACCTTCTTTGTTCTAGAGCTGGTAATTCTAATTTGGACAGTCTTTGTTCATATGTCATTTTGGAAAAAGTTGGTGTCAGTTTTGTTGTTGCACTTTCTATTCTTTCTAATTGTTTATATTCTTTTTTGGCACTGGGTGTCCATAGTGTTGCTACGTACTCGAGGTTTGCTCTTATTAGTGTAGTTAGTCTTTTTTTTTGTTATCATTTCCTCATCCAAATAGGCAAATGCAACTTTCATTGACTTCAATAAATTGTAGGTTTCTCCGACTATTTTCTTAATATGCTTATCCGGTGTTTAGTCTTTGCTGATCATCACTTTAAGATCTTTTTTTATAGTCAGTGTATTTGGGCAGGAGTTTTTCTCTAATGCATGTTTCATTAAAAGTGATGGCTAGTTGTGCATTAATAATTTTCTTAATGGTATTTTCCATATACCTTATTAAGGATTTGTTTTCCTTAGGAAGGAAATTTATGACTTGGCTGTATGTAGTCATATTAGCTAGATCGCGATTTCGGGTTCAAGACCCTTCTTCAGTAGCTATAGGGATAAGAATTAATCCGAAGATTCTAGTAAAGATCTAAGTTTTATACTAGAGTATAGTAACTCTAGTATAAAACTTAGATCTTTACTAGAATCTTCGGATTAATTCTTATCCCTATAGCTACTGAAGAAGGGTCTTGAACCCGAAATCGCGATCTAGCTAATATGACTACATACAGCCAAGTCATAAATTTCCTTCCTAAGGAAAACAAATCCTTAATAAGGTATATGGAAAATACCATTAAGAAAATTATTAATGCACAACTAGCCATCACTTTTAATGAAACATATATATATATATATATATATATATATATATATATATATATATATATATACATATATATATATATATATATGCGAATAAATAAATAAAAAACACCTGATTCACAAAATGTGTAATAAAACTTGGAAAATAAAATGAGAGGTGACCAAACGTTTTCATCTTGAATAGACGAAAACGTTCGGTCACCTTTCATTTTATTTTGCAAGTGGTTTTATGTATATATATGTACATATATATTATATATATGTATATATATATGTGTGTGTGTACATATATAATATATACATTTATATATATTTATTTTGGTAGGAGGCCATGTTGTATACATGATTTCAAGAAGTCTACAGCGACAATGGCGTTGTTGAGCTTATATTGAAGCTTTAATTTGTCTCGTGCAACAAGTTTCTGTGCTGGTTCCAAATAGCTGAGGTGTCCAAAAGACATTTGGTGCGGTTTTCTCTTTATTAATTTCTCCAATACGTATTTCGACATTACTCGGTTATCCTCAGGGAGGGAGTTACAATGGTTGGTGATTACATAGGGTTATATACAGGCCGTACATTGGCCGAACACTGGGAGAGGTCATTGCCTAAGCCGTGATCCGTAGCGCTGCGTACGTGGAAGTAGCAACTTTCTTGTGGATTGTGGAAATGGGTGTTATTGTTTGTGTTATGTGCGTCTACTGCTTGGGAGTGTGGTTGTGGGCATGAGTTGTATGTTAATGGAAGGTTTTTCGATGTAAATGTTCACTGCTTCGGCCATCTTAAGGCGAAGGGGGTCGTGACCTTTGTAGATTATTTTAGATTTTCGTGTAGTGTTTGTCTGGTGATGGTGGTTTTGTGATCTTTTATCATGTGTGTTTTGATGGCGCCATTCTGGAGGTGGTATGTGAGTCTTTTGGAGAGGGTCATAGAAGTCATGCGAATGTATGAGAAGGTTCGGTGCTGACAATCACCGACAGGGCAATCGAACTTATACACGACGTTGACTTCTTGTAGAGCAGCTTTGGGTGGCTGGCTGTTGTTCTTCATTACCAGGGTGTGTGTTCTAGAGGTTTTGTAGTATATGATATGGCGTATCTTAGTGTCTGGGTTGATGGGTCGAATGTTACGTGTGATAATATTTCGAAGTGTTCTTTCGTCTTCTTTGTAGCCGGTGTTCATATGTCCTTTGTAATACAGATCTAGTGTTGGTATATTGGTGTTTGTAGGTGTTAGTTGGGCGATAAAGGAGTTCATCTTGTTTTTGATGATGGATTCGATGGAGTGCTGTGGATAGTGTTGTTATACGTTGTAGTTCGTTATTCGTAGTTTTCCATGTACTGCTGTGGGAGAAGGCTCTGTTCACTAGTGATCGGATGACTGTAGCGTTCTGGGTATTCACTACTGCCGTTAAGACAGAAACCGAGGTTAGTGTCTTTGACGTAGACTTC
>NW_027467508.1:222500-225000 GCF_046742065.1 Oratosquilla oratoria
GATTTTGAAAATGACATGCACCTGGATAGTAATAATAATGGTAGTTGTAACTTTCTTCGTAAGGGTCTTGGACGTAATAGTATAGATAATCATAATAATTTGATTTTGGTCTTATATTGCCTCTTGTCGCTGAAGACATTTCGTATCCTCTTTGTCTCGCATTAGGTTCCTGTCTTTGCCTGGTGTTATGGCTTTTGTGGTACTCATTACATCTGTTGCCTTTGGAAGGCTTTTGTTGGTAATTGTTTTGGTATCTGACATAGACTTGGTTGCTCCTCCTTTGTTCGGCTTTTTGGATTGGCTCTCCGCGAAAGTTTCTGCTTTCTTGAGTTTTTGTTGATTTGGCCATTTTCCTTTTTGCCTTTCTTTGGAGGGCAGAGTTGGACAGCTTATTCCCGAACTCTTCTTGCTTAACTTGTGCAAGGTATATTTTGTATTTCTGAGTTCGCCTTTGTTTGTGTGTGAGATTTTTGCTTTCTGTCTCTGACTGACAGGTTTGTGTTGATTGACTTTTCATCAAAATGTTGTCAGTTAAAGGTGAAGAAAGCGAAGACACATTATTATCTTTGGTTTCTGGGTCTTTTTGTTGACCCTCGCAAGCTTTAGGAATTGTGTCTTCCTGTTTAATATCATTATTCTTAACCAGGAAAGATAAACTCAAGACATCCTTTTCTTTGCAGTCTTCAGAAAGAATAACTTCTTCTGGAATTGCTGGTTTATAGGTACTGTCTGGAAGGCCTTCTGTATTATCTTTGACAGGGTCTGAATCCTTTCGTGTTCTGGCAGTCTTCAGTTCCTCGAGAAGGTTGTGCTTTTCTTCTTCCAAAATTTCCACTTTCTATGGAAGGCTGTCTGTCTTGTCTTCCTGATTTTTTTTGTAATCCCCTTTAGCCCCCTGCGGGTTGCCGATGGAAGCAGACTCTTCAAAATTGAATGGCATTTCTCTCGAGGTCTTGACCCCAAAGCAGTTCAAGCTTTGCAAAGCTTCCCGACAGCATTCCATAACGGCCCAATGGGCTTTGCCCAAGCCTCGGACTGTGCGGTTGATCATTTCTGGCACAGCTGAAGATCCAGTGGACGATCTTCTCTTGTTTTTCCAAATGGTGGTCTTCGTCAGTCTGGTGAATTGGTGAAGTCAGATTGTGACATATCATTCCTTAGAGCTTGTGCATACTTTAAAGATAATATAGAACTTGCTGTGGTGATTTGGACAAGACTAAGGATTCCATTGTATTCAAAATCACTAGTGTTCTGGAGAGGGGAGAGTAGGCGAGCTATGACAGGTCCCAATTCTAAAGAAATTGGCACAATATATAGGAACACGTATGTTTATGTTGGTGTATACATGACATTCATACAAGAAATATCTTTTATCACCCCGGGCACAAGTTTTACGGCTGTGGCGTATTCGTTAAAGTTGGGGATGATTCGAATAAAAAAAAATCTTTCAACTTCTCAAGGTTCATGGTATTGAAAAAAGTTTTATTCGCAATCCTACGTAAACTTGATATGATATGATTTAGTTTTGTTACGGGACTAATTAATTATTTTACGTACCCGAGAGGAAAGAGGACGCCCTTCTAAAGAGGATCTCCAAGGATCGAGATTCACCACTAGATCCGTTCTGAAGAAGTGAAATAAATCTCCAGTATCGGAAAGTACTTATCTTCTTTGTCCTGGCTGTTGATAAATAACTTTATTAATTTCCATGGCACTTATTGAAGCAAAGAGACTACACCCTTTTTTATAGCGGGTGTCACTCTTTTCATTATGGCTACCACCTAGCGATTCTATTCATCTCTATACCACTCTTTAGAGAGCGAAGGGGTTTGGAAGATGTTTAGAATGCTCAAGACCCTGAAGGAGAATTACAGGTCAGACACAGGTCTGAATAGATCAATTGAGGAAGGGGTGGGGAGAGTGGGGATAGCGTCAGGAAGGAGCATGGGGATGCGCAGGAAATATGAAAATTATAGGAGAAAGATGAGAACATTTTGTGAGTGTGTGGAGTTGGGGTTAGGCATAGTGATGGACGAGATGGGGTTGGCGCACCTAGGGCCTGAAGTGGGTGGGAGGGCGAAGGGAGGTGGATGTGGGTTGGTCAGTTGTGTGGAAGTATAATGTGGATCGGCGGGACTGTTGTATTTGTGAATTTGGGCAACCCCCAAGCTTGTGGACGTGTTCGTTTGTGAAGCACAATAGCAATGTTACTCACGTGTCAGGAAGCTCTGGTGATGATCCTGAACAAATTTGATCTTATATTCTCAAACCTGGTAGTGTTATCGATATTTTGTTTATTATGTGTGTGTGTGCGTGCGTGTGTGTGTGTGTGTGTGTGTGTGTGTGTGTGTGTGTGTGTGTGTGTGTGTGTGTGTGTGTGTGTGTGTAATTATGTGTGTGCTTGTGTGTGTGATTATGTATGTGCTTGTGTGTGTGTATGTGTGCGTGTTTGTGTGTGTTTATGTGTGTAATTTTATGTGTGCTTGTGTGTGATTATGTA
>NW_027467508.1:227500-237500 GCF_046742065.1 Oratosquilla oratoria
AAACATATACATATATGTATATATATATACATATATATATATATATATATACATATATATATCTGTGTGTGTGTGTGTGTGTGTGTGTGTGTGTGTGTGTGTGTGTGTGTGTGTGTGTGTGAGTGTGTATTTACCTAATTGTATTACATGGATATGGAGCTATGCTCGTGGTGACCCGTCTTTGTATCTCTCAGCATCAAGTTTTTTCTTAAAATCTTGAACAGCGTTTGCACACACTGTTTCTTTGTCTAATTTGTTCCATGTATCCATCTTTCTGTGGGGGATGCTATTTTTTTCAGATCTCTTCTGTAATTAGCTTTTTTAGTTTCTTTTCGTGTCCTCTTGTTTTTCCATTGTCCCATTTCAATAAATCATTCTTATCTAAGATTTCCATTCCCTTCATAATTCTAAAGATAGTAAGTAGGTCTCCTCTTTACCTTCTTTGTTCCAGAGTTTGTAATTCCAGTTTGGACAGTTTTTGTTCATATGTCATTCTGGAAAGAGTTGGTGCCAGTTTTGTAGTTGCTCTTTGTATTCTTTCTAAATTTTCTATATTCTTTTTTAGTTCTGGGTTTCCATAATGTTGCTGTGTACTCGAGTTTTGGTCTTAATAGTGTAGTTGATATTTTTTTTTACTATTTCCCCATCCAAATAGGCAAATACCACTTTTATTGACCTCAATAAATTGTAGGTTTCTCTGACTATTTTATTAATATGCTTATCCGGTGTCAAGTCTTTGGTGATCATCACTCTAATGCAGCTCTGTGCAACCTGCAGCCCATCAAAGGCTTTCATTACGGCCCTTCCTCCTCAAAATAAATAAGCTATATTGCGGCCCTCAAAAAGAGAGAGAGAGAGAGAGAGAGAGAGAGAGAGAGAGAGAGAGAGAGAGAGAGAGAGAGAGAGAGAGAGAGAGAGAGAGAGAGAGTTATCAACTAGAACCCACTGAAAGTTTGACTAAATTCATATTATTTTGTACCAATTTCACTATATTTTTTCTATTTCGTTCACTAAGGAAAAGATTTTAATTATATTAGAACAGAAAATAACATATTACTTGAAAATTTTAATTTTTAGATTGAGTGATCCTTGGCTGTCTTTCGTTTGCTAATTAATGGTCAGAAAAATGTCTGTGTTTGATCATTCTTATGTTAATGATCCCAGTTAACCTATATTAAGTAGTTATTTATGTTTGTACATTATAAAAATAAGGTACGGTAGCCTTTCATTTGCTCATATATAGTAAGGAAGATGAATTTGTTTCGGACAATTCTTATTTTTGTGATCCCAATTTAAATAAAATCAGTAACAAACTATTTATCTATCTTTATCAATGTAATCTCACACAATGCGCCTTCGATCGTAGTAAATAACATGAAATAATTAGGTTATGTGGCCCTCCATACCAACAGAGTCGTGACTAGTGGCCCTTTGGGAAAAAAGGTTGCACACCCCTGCTCTAAGGTCTTTTTCCGAGTTTACACACACACACACACACACACACACACACACACACACACACACACACACACACACACACACACACACACATGCACACACAAACAAATGCACACACACAAACACATAAATACACACACACACACACACACACACACACACACACACACACACACACACACACACACACACACACAGACATACACACGCGCGCGCACGCACTCTCACATACGCATACACACAAACACACACAAATAGGCACACATACGGACACACACATGCACAAACAAACAAATAAACAAACAAAAACAAATATACACACACAAACACTCACACACACACACATGCACGTGTACACACGCATTTAGGAAATCACACACGCGCGTGTACGCATATATTTGTATATGCGCGCGTGTGTACGTGCTTCTGTGTTTGTTTATACACACACACACACACACACACACACACACACACACACACACACACACACACACACACACACACACACACACACACATATATATATGTGTATATATATATCAGTATATATATATATATATATACTGTATATATATATCTATATATCTATATACATATATATATACTGTTTATATCTCTATATATATATATATATATATATATATATATATATATATATATATATCTATATATACGTATATATATATATATATATGACGTAAGTGGAGTAGGAAACACAGGAGTCTTAGTTTGAGTTTATTCCTGACAAAAACATCAAAGAAAATTACTTAGGTGAATAGATGATCTTACATAAAAGGCAGCTGAAAAACATTGGAAGATTACCAGCTCCCAATGACTTCCATAAAAAACATAGATAAATAGATAAATAGAAATAAAGGAGGGCAAATGATCGAAAAATAGAAAATAATGGGAGAATGAGGAACAATGCTATCCTGACCACTATGATCAAAATAATATTGCTATACCCTGGGAAAAAATACAGAAGAAACAAGATAATGAAGACTAGTTGACACAATCAAACAAATGTGAAAAGTAAAGCAGACAGATTGTGATGATGTGTGTGTGTGTGTGTGTATATATATATATATATATATATATATATATATAATTTTATATATGTATATATATATATATATATATATATATATATATATATATATATATATATATACACTGTATATACATATTTAAAATTCCATAAAAACACTGACACAAAAACACAGCTATAATCCCTTTACCAATGTTCTGCTGTGGAGATAAATGAAGTAGCCATAAGAAAAACGTCACCCAAGGGGGAAATGATTGATAAACATGAATTAGAAGTGGAACAGAGGTAAGGGCGCCTGAAGACAACAAAAAAGAATAAGAAAAGAGACATTTGATACGTCAGGGGCATCTGTGTGACTATCTATGCGGTTATTTGACCCATGTATTTTTCCATATTTAGTATAGGTAATTTTTTATTTTTTGTTTTTTTATTCAGCTGAGGGATTTTTGTTGTTGTTATTTATTCATTTATATTAATTTTCATTTCTCATTTTTTCTTTTATCTTTTACATCTCTTTATCATTATAATTCTTACTCCTAGAGGGTTTATTCTTTATTATGTCTTCTGTTACCTCAAGACTTATTTACATCATTTACTTAACGAATTTCCATTGTTTTTCTGTTTCTTTTTATATATTTTATTCATATTTAATTTCTAATTCTTATATAAATTGATTTTATATGTTTTTACATATTTCTTAGATTTTTGCACGTAGATTATTTTATTGAACGTAGACTTTTTTCGTTCTAATTTTTTGTATTGTTTGTATATGTAGCAGTCACTTCAGTAAATGTTCTCATTAAAAGAAAATTGAGATCTTTGTCTCGTAATGTACCCATACTGGTTATAATTATTCCTGGTGTAGTTGTTTTTAATCTGATTTTGAAAATTATATGCACCTGGATTTTGATGTCGATAGTAATAATAATGGTTGTTGTAGCTTTCTTCGTAAGGGTCTTGGACGTAATAGTATGGATAATCATAATAATTTGTTTTTGATCTAATATTGTCTCTTGTCGCTGAAGACACTTCATATCCTCTTTGTCTCGCTTTTGGTGCCTGTCTTCTTTGCCTTGTTGTGCTATGGTTTCTGTGGCAATCATTACACCTATTACCTTGGGAAGGCCTTTGTTGGTAATGGTTTTGGTGTCTGAGATTGTATTGGTTGCTCCCCTTTTGGTCGCCTTTTTGGATTGGCTCTCCTGGAAAGTTTCTGCTTTCCTGAGTTTTTGTTGATTTGGCCATTTTCCTTTTTGCCTTTCTTTGGAGGGCAGAGTTGGACAGCTCATTCCCGAACTCTTCTTGCTTAACTTGTGCCAGGTATATTTTGTATTTTTGAGTTCGTCTCTGTTTGTGTGTGAGAGTTTTGCTTTCTGTCTCTGGCTGACTAGTTTGTGTTGATTGACTTTCGACCAAAGGATTGTCATTTAGAGGTGAAGAAAGCTAAGGCACATTATTATCTTTGGTTTCTGGGTCTTTCTGTTGACCCTCGCAAGCTTCAGGAATTGTGTCTTCCTGTTTAATATCATCTTTCTTAACCAGGAAAGATGAACTCGAATCATCAGAAGGAATAACTTCTTCTGGAATTGCTATTTCATGGATATGGTCTGGAAGGCCCTTTACATTATCTTCGACGAATTCTAAATCCTTTTCGTGCTCTGGGAAAGTCATCAATCCCTCTAGAAGGTTGTGCTTTTCTTCTCCCAATTTTTCCACTTTCTCTGGAAAGCTCTTTCCCTCTTTGGCTTCCTGATTTCTTTCATAATCTCCCTTAGCCTCCTATGGGTTGTCGATGAAATCAAATTCTTCAAAATCTAACGGCATTTCTCTTGAGGTTTTGACTCCATAGTTGTTGAAGGTTCGCAAAGGTTCCCGACAACATTCCAAAACGGCCCAGAGGGCTTTGCCGAAGCCTCGGACTATCCGGCTGATCATTTCTGGCACAGCTGAAGATCCAGTGGACGATTTTCTTTTGTTTTTCCAAATGGTGGTCTTCGTCAGTCTGGTGAGTTGGTGAGGTCAGATTGTGACATATTATTCCTTAGAGATTGTGCATACTTTAAAGATAATATAGAACTTACTGTGGTGATTTGGACAAGGCTAAGGATTCCATTTCATTCAAAATCACTAGTTTTCTGGAGAGGGGAGAGTAGGCGAGCTATGACAGGTCCCAATTCTAATGAAATTGGCACAATATATAGGAACGCGTATGTTTATGTTGGTGTATACATGACATTCATACAAGAAATATATTTTATCACACCGGGCACAAGTTCTACGGCTGTGGCATATTAGTTAAAGTTGGGGATGATTCGAATAAAAAAAAGTCTTTCAACTTTTTAAGGTTCGTGGTATTGAAAAAAGCTTTATTTGCAATCAGAGTTGAACTTGATATGATTTAGTTTGGTTACGGGACTAATTGTTTTACGCACCCGATCTCCAAGGATCGAGACCCACTGCCATATCCGTTTTGAAGAATTGAAATAAATCTTCTGTACCGGAGGAAAGTATTTATCCTGTTTGTCCTTACTGGTGATAAGTAATTTTATTAATATCCATGGCACTTACTGAGGCAAAGACACTACATTCTTTTTCATAGCGGTTGTCACTTTTTTCCTAATGGCTGCCACCTTGCGATTGTATTCATGTCTGTACCACTCTTTGGAGAGCGAAGGGGTTTGAAAGATATTTGAGATGCTCAAGACCCTGAAAACTCTGTCACTCAGACACAGGTCTGAATAGATCAGTTGAGGAAGTTGAAAGAACGAGGAAGTGTTGAAGGATTGACTCTCGAATGATGGTGGAGGGAGGGGACGTGGGGATAGTGTCAGGAAGGAGCATAAGGCTGCGCAGGAAATATGAAAATGATGGAAGAAAGATGAGAACATTTTGTGAGTGTGTGGAGTTGGGGTGAGGCGTAGTGATGGACGTGAGGGGGTTGGCGTGCCGAGAGCCTGAAAGGGGGGGGGGGAGGTTGAATGTGGTTTGGTCAGTTGTGTGGAAGGATAATGTGGATCCGCGGGACTGTTGTATTTGTGAATTTGGGCAACCCCCAAGCTTGTGGACGTGTTTGTTTGTGAAGCACAGTAGCAATGTTACTCACGTGTCAGGAAGTTCTGGTGATCATCCTGAACAAAGTTGAGGTGATATTCTCAAAACCCGGTAGTGTTATCGATATTTTGTTTATTGTGTGTGTGTGTTTGTATGTGTGTGTGTGTGTGTGATTTACCATTGTCTTAGATCATGTGTTGGACTCGTGGTCGACAGCCATTTCCCTCTCGGAAGAGAGCTTAGAGCTCATATGACCGATCTATGGTTAATGCTGTGACCTTACACGCACACGCACATCCAACTCCCCGCCAACGAGAGTTGGAGTTGAAGCGATACTGAGAGCAAAGCGATACTGAAATTTTTCAGCCCTGTCTGTGTGTGTGTGTGTGTGTGTGTGTGTGTGTGTGTGTGTGTGTGTGTGTGTGTGTGTGTGTGTGTGTGTGTGTGTGTGTGCGTGCGTGGAATCGAACTGATTCCCAAGGATAGGAAAGATCACTAATCTGCGACCCCAATTCCTGTTTTACACAAGGCCCAAGTGCACCAGTTGGCAAGGGGTAAGGATCGGAACAAATCCCTTTCGAGCTTTTCGCCATTGTAACTATGAGAGATATTCGCTAGTAAAAGCCATGAAACCTGGAATCGAACTGATTCCCGAGGATAGACTCTGTGAAGGTGATCTTACGACCGATAGCAGTGGGTTCGAATCCTGCATGCGACTGTCATAAAAGTTATCGGATTGATGCCGCTGTTACTAGCGAATTTTTCTCATAGTTACAAAAGCGAAAAGCGTGAAAGTGGTTTGTTCCGATCCTTACCCCTTGTCAACTGGTGCACTTGGGCCTTGTGTAAAACAGGAATTGGGGTCGTAGATTAGTGATCTTTCCTATCCACGGGAATCAGTTTGATTCCAGGTTTCAAGGCTTTTAAGTGTCTGTTGGTGTAGTGGGCTAAGGCTCTGTGAAGGTGATCTTACGGCCGATAGCAGTGGGTTCGAATCCTGCATGCAACTGTCATAGAAATGATCGGATATATATATATATATATATATATATATATATATATATATATATATATATATATATATATATGATTTGTATATATACGAAATATCAACGCCACAGCAGGTGCCCGTCAGCGAAGGAGGTTTACCCTCACCACTTTATTCACATGGCGACCCTACCTCCGCGTACCCTTTTGCAGAAATAGAGACGGGAGTAAATCCTGCAGGGACGCAACAACTTATCATTAATTCGCAACCATCATCCACCCACAGTTATCTCTTGCTTCTTACCTTCTGTGCTTAGCAGCTTTTCCCCATAATCTCGATGACCCCATCACCCCATCCATCCATCTTATTCCTGGTCCTCACCTGAAGCTCACTCCATCCACCTTTGTCATCCACACTCTTCTTGCTAACCTTTTTTTATTCATTCTTTCCATATGTCCAAACCTTCCTAGTATTATGTGATCAACAGTCTGCCAGCTCCCTATCTATTTCTCACGCCTTTCCTCACCCCCACATATCTTACACTATCCATACTCACAACCCTACCGTACCTCTCAAACACTCCATCTTAAACACATTTAAATATATTCTTTCTGTCTCCTTTACTTTCCAGTTCTCTATCCCGTGAAGTGTCGTTGGGATAATCTCCCTTTCATACAATCTTCTTCTTGCGTCCATCCCCAGATATCTATTTCTCATGACACTTTTCAATCTGTCCAGCTAATAAATAGAAACCTTTATCCATTTTTCAAATCCCAGAGGAAATTATATCTACCAACCATTTCCAATAAAGTGAAAGAAAATCTTTTGAATATCCGACATTCTTTATCCTCATTCAAAATTGAATAATTTGGTAATGAATAAACGTTCTCAGGATCTTATTAGTGTAGGTGTCAGGAGATCATTGACCCACAAGTGGCATGACCTTCATTTTTCTTTCTTGCTCCTGCTAATATGTTTTAGGTCATATGTGCAATCGTACTGTGATATATATAGACATATTGATGCTGAAGCATAGACATGCATATAAACACACATACACATACACACAAACACAGGTACACAAACACACACACACGCACACACACACACACTCAAACACACACATACACACACACACACACACACACACACACTCAAACACACACACACATACACGCATACACACACACACACACACATACACAAACACACAACCAGACACAAACACAAACACACACACACACACACACACACACATATATTTATATATATATATATATATATATATACATATATATATATATATATACATATACATATATATATATATTGCTTGTAGCGACGAGGAAATGAAACAACGGAATATTGAACGTTTTCGTCTATTTAATAGACGAAAACGTTCAGTATTCAATTTTTTTTTATTTCCTCGTGGTTTCAAGCAAAATATCTTTATTCATGTGTTTTACGTGATTACTGTTGCATACACACACACACACACACACACACACACACATATATATATATATATATATATATATATATATATATATATATATATATATATATATATATATATATATACATATATATATATATATATATATATATATATATATATATATATATATATATTCACACGCACACGTTATCAATGTAGTTTTGAAAGTAATCTTTTGGGTGATTTGTTTTACACTTTTGCTGCTTTGTACGGCTTTTCTCGTCAGCTCCATCTGTCGTCAGGTGATTCTATTCAGTTGAGGAGAACTTTCCTTGTAACGAAAGGGTTAAGAATTGTCTCGAACTAATCCTTGTTAAGCTTTTTGGTGTGTTTTACGAGTTTAAACCCTGATTCTAACTGCCTTCAGGTAATCTTATTATATAGTGTAATCGATAATGGTTGTGGTTACATAAGATGGACTTAATGCGGACGAGATAAACTCCAAACCGGGAGTTTTCTTCTTCTATTTATTAACAATGAAGGAATCTGGTTAACAAACTAGAAATGGGCCCTGTGGGCAAAATACAGTACGTGCCAGGCCTTGACCTAGGGCACACCTGGCTGGCTGGCAGGCAGGCTTGAACTGCTCAGCTTTCTGGCTGGTAGGCTCTCGACCTGCCCAGCTCTGGCCGGTAGGCTCTTGACGTACCCAGCTCTGGCGTTCGTGACATAGGTGTCGTAGGTTGATATAAGAGGTTAGTGGGTTGTTGTAAGTAAAGGCGTTAGTCTCGCTATTCTATACATTGGGGCCAGTTTTATATATGAGGGTTAGTCGTATAGTTGGTGGGTGTTGTTAGGTATGTTATATATATGTTAGCTTATGAGTAATATAATAGGGCATTTATGATAAAGAATTTGTAATAGGTTAGTCTGGTGACATTGGGTATCTATATCTTGTTTGTCTTGAAATGTGCTGCGTTAGATGTATGTTCTGGGAAATGCAAGGTAAGCAAGAGGGGAGTTTCGCTATGTTGAAAGCATGTGGATCACGTGCGTGGTAGGTGATGGTTAGTAATGATTACAATAGATCGAAGCCCCATTAACTTCGATATTGTAAGGAGTTAAGTACTATCATTATCAATTAGGAATTATCTATACAATTGTTTCAGAGAATTTATTCTCACTAGCGTCATTCAATTTCATTCAGCTAAAGAAAGAGAAAAAAATTGTTGCGGTAAAAGAATAAAATGTGATTTAGTGCATCCTATCTGTACTGGGAACCACCGCCATTAGTTACATTTTCTTAAAAAAAAAAAAAAAATATATGTATTCATACATACATACATTTACATAGAGTAATTACGAATTCCTTTCTCATCTATAAAAAACAATGGATTTTGCTACACATGTCGATGGGTAAAAACAAACTCGTCCATTTTTATTACCATTATTTACTATATTTCGCAAATGTTCTTCCTACCCATGGCTACCAACATTACCGAGCAGACACAAGCCGCAGTATTTGCTGCCGCATTCATGCTGAGTGCAAACAAAAATAGAAATAATGTTTTCATGTTATCAATTTGTAGATTTGAAATAGATATAGGAAGCCACAGCTTTACTAACTGCGACTCAGATGAATGAAATAAAAATTCTAACAAAGTTTTGTGATCAAGTTCGAAAAGCACCTAAAATATTCTCTAATATTTATTAATGAGGATTCTGGAGGTGGGTGGTTCCTGCGATTAATCGGAGATTGGACATAAAATAGGCCAGTGTGATAACCTGTTTATGCTTCCATACCACAACAAATCCTCCTCGAGAGGCTGGGGTTGGTGGGTGGGGGGTCGCGGGCTGAGGGAGGGAGGGGGGAGGGAGAGAGAAGGGGTCGAAGAGGAGGAGTGTAAGGGGTGAAATTGGAAGGAAGTGGAAGAAAGAGGGAAGGAAAGGTGAGGGGAGAAGGAGGGGGGGGTGAGGCGTGAGGAGGCACACCCCAGGCGAGAGGAGGGGAGGTAAA
>NW_027467508.1:242500-247500 GCF_046742065.1 Oratosquilla oratoria
TATCTGAAAACCTTCTTCACTCCATGGACTGTACGACCGGGTCGACAAAATTCAATCGTATTGAAAGTCATCTTATGGTCAATTGGAAGCTTAAAAAAAGATATACACAAAGGAACAAATTCCTTATGAGTTCGTAACATAGACGGGCAATATTTGGGGAAATTCTAGGAAAGCACTTATGGAAGTACTCAAAGACAAGAATGATGAAGCCTGACGGTAAAAAATTAAGATTATAATCTTCGGCGATCCCGTTGGAATTATGATGAAACATAGATGTCTCTGGTTCCTCCAAGCAACGCAAAAGTATTCGTACCGGGCAATATAACTTTCAAGAAGATTTCCATGTCGTTAAGACTTCAACGGCGAGGTTTCCCCTCAGCTGAATAAAGTTGTCTGTCAGTAACTATACAATATGTAAAAGTCCAGTCATCGTCGTCCATGTTTTTTTTTTTTTTGGGGGGGGGAGGAGAAAACAAGGGAGGGAGGGCGCTTAATCTGCACTGGGAGCAAATGTCCCTCATTACATCATCAGCTGCCTATAACGACCTACCTCGCTAGACATGCAGGTAACCAGAGTTTATAAAAATCCTTCTTTTCTCGTATTTCTCGCCTCAACATACATACAATTAAAATTCCCGTTGACTTAAAATGCTCGGTATATTCTCTTTAGTTTACATAATAAAAAAAACTAAGAGAATCATGAATATATATATCAAATGAGTATAGGAGACTAATCGATAGAAAATAAAATAAAAAGGAGGGTTCCTGAAATACTCATCGTGGCAGTCAAAAAATGAAATAAATTAAAATAAAAGAGGGAGAAAATATACATGAGGAAATATCTAGAAAAAAGAAAATAATTCCGAAAATGACGGGATCTGTCTAAAGCCGTGTCCAGACGATCGGGCGTATTCGTCGGGCAGCGCGGTTGGCGGGCAAATTCTGCCGGGCCTGACCGTCAATGTTGTCCACACGACCGAGTTGATGAATAGCTGGGCGTGCCCGACCATGCCAGCAGCGTGCAGAGTGCGGTACAACAAGCATGGCGCCTACCATTGTCAACAAGATATTGTACACCATGATAATTGACATGGCAAAATGTGAACTGTGTTACAATGACGTGGGATGTGGGAAGGAAGCCTGCTGTGGGTTCATGATATTAAATTGCATCTGGCAGGGTCGAAGCTCCAGTTACCGAGCACCGCCTTAGTGATTTCGCTCCACGAGCACTCGGGCAATTTGACCGTTTACCCGTCAAATGTGCCCGTTGACGGGCATGCCCGCCCGCCGATCAGGCCCGCTCGTCTGGAGAGGCCTGGTAAAGATCAACGTATCTAGATAAAAGATAATCGTGCGATAATGTTGAAAATTATAGGAGCTGTCTTATATTCCAAGGCAAGACCATGGCAGAATCCAGCACGATGCAGATATTAGCCTAGAACACTTTCCTTAAAGTCTGGCTGGCTCACAGGTAAAGGAGACTAAACAGAATAAATTAAATGAGGGGGGGGGGCAGGACGATTCGACTATTTGCATCGATGAAAATTCTTAGATTTTATGAAAATAGATACAGTATAAGACAAATGCTGTTGCCTCTCCTGGCATATAATATGTGAAAAGAAGAAAAATAAATATTTTTGGACTGAATGAATAGAAAGGATAAAATGAAAAAAGGCCACGCAAGATAAAGAAAAGAAAATATCAATGTCAAATAAGCGAACTCCTCATAAAATATGAAGCCAAAGACAAGACTGTAAATCATCTCGCCAAACTACTTTTTGCCAAGCAGAATGATAATAATCTATTTCATTCTTTTTTTTTTACGAAAAAGGAGAGAGAGGAAGAGAGAGGAGAGAGAGACAAAGAGACAGAGTGAGAGAGAGAGGGAAGAGAGAAGAGAAGAGAGAAAGAGAGACAGAGAGAGAGAGAGAGAGAGAAAAGAGAGAGAGAGAGAGAGAGAGGTCATCATTCATAGCTCATGATTCGACTCTTACACAGAAATAACGAGTTGAGAGAGAGTTCACGGCGAGTTCAGCTCCAGGTTCTAGTACATGTAAATGTCTTCGCTGTCAAATTTTCTCTCCAAAATAAAAACATTCCCTGTTCCTGATATCAGTGGACAGGCAACAAGGGACAGCGTTTCATGACAAGAAAAGATCATTATAATTAACGAAGTGAGGGAGAAAAAAACAACGATGTGTTGGGGGAGGAAGTTATGAAGAAAACCGATATACGTATTGAATAAGGAATAGGGAAGTGAAGTAAGGAGACAAACAGGAAGAGAACGTAATAAAAAATAGTCCCGAAATCCATGACAACTAACCCACTACAAGATCATTTTTAATACTTTGATGACGGAGATTTCCAAAGTTGAGTGAAACTGACTGACGGCAGCCTGAACAGAGTTTATTAGTCGCCTTCGGTAGTGAAGAGGTTCAGATCCTCTTACCCACTATCCGATGCTGCCTGTGATGTGGGAAAATGCAATGCCGTTTGGGATGAGCCTCTAAATATATTGTCTTTCAATATTGGTTTTGCTTCATTCCGACTGAAGATGAATGTCCTCCTTTAAAAAAAGATTTTGTGCCAAATAACGTAATTACTCTATGTATATGTATGTATGAATGCATATTTTTTCTTCTTTTTTTAAGGAAATATAACTAATGGTGGTGGTTCGCAGTACAAATAGGATGCACTAAATCACATTTCATTCTTTTACCGCAACATTTTTTTCTTTCTTTACCTGAATGAAATTGTATAAAGAATTCCTAATTGATTATGATAGTACTTAACTCCTTACAATAACAAAGTTGATGGGGCTTCGTTCTATATAATAAAATTACATGAAAGCAGTTAGAATCAGGGTTTAAACTCGTAAAACACAGCAAAAAGCTTAACAAGGGTTAGCTCGAGACAATTCTTAACCCTTTTGTTACAAGGAAAGTTTTCCTCAACTGAATAAAATCGCCTGACGACAGATGGAGCTGACGAGAAAAGCTGTACAAAGCAGCAAAAGTGTAAAACAAATCACCCAAAAGATTACTTTCAAAACTACGTTTATAACATTGTTATGCAAAAGGAAAAGGACATCACAATTCATATCACTCCAGGATCTGTTGTTCTTCTGATCACGAACATTTGTCCTCTCTGCTTTAGCAAGAAAAACACAAAGAGGAATTAGCTGCCGACTGTGTATAGTACGAATAATAATAATGTAGGATTCGTTTGGGATGGCATCATGTACACTGCAATGTGCTTCCCTCAAATAATATTATAAAAATGGGCTGCAGTGAAAATCTTTATAAACTTTTTCCCCCATTCGGGAAAGTCTGGCCGCACGAAAGTAAACCAGTTACAGTACGTCTCTCTCTCTCTCTCTCTCTCTCTCTCTCTCTCTATATATATATATATATATATATATATATATATGTATATATATATATATATATATATATATATATATATATATGTTTTTATATATATATATATAATATATATATATATATATATATATATATATATATATATATATATATATATATATATAATATATATATATATAAGATGATCATTCAAAGACCATGCCTACTATGACAGAATATCACTAGATGATCTTTCTTCACGTAGAAGAAACCACCATTTTTTAAAAAGAATCAGAACAAAAAATAAGAAATAAAGATTATGCTCATGACAATACCCAACTCCACCTCATAGTAGCATATTAATCTGCATATTCATAGAATCTCGTTGATTTTTCGATCGAAAGTAATCTGACTTGTATGCATTGTAGAACCGTAGTGAGACTATTTTATTCAGCTGAGGGGAAATCCCTACTGGAAAGGTTTTTTCCAAAAATTATTGGAAAATGCGCTGCTTTCTAAATCTCTTGAGTTTTCTACACTGAATATGACGAATATCTAAGTTTCATCGTCTCCGCTCACAATAATGCGATCTTGGAACTTAGTTCTGAGCTTGACAGATCTTTGAGAACTTTTTTTATCTTTGCTATACATTTCTGTGTGTCCTTTTTATTTACAAGTATGGCTGTCTGGAGCTTTTCTTGATACTTTGCCCTCTAGTAAGTCCTTCAGGAAATTGGTTGATTTCTTTATGAAATAGAAATTATTTCTATTGATTTTCCAACTACAGGAAAGAATAACATCGGAATCCTTTTGCATTTTATTCGCTGATGCAGTCAGAAGCTTCATTGGGGGGTGAAGAAGGTCTCTGGGTAATCCAATTTCAATGCTCTCATAATCATTATATGATTTATTTCCTTTGGCACTTCTTTACTCCTGGATCTGCGTCGAGATCCTTGTCTTCATAATCTCCTTCTGAAAGGCCTCTTTTTTTGGGCTTTCTTATTCGCCATCTCGGGGCGTCTTCCCTACCTCACCTTAGGATCATTTCTCTTGAAAACTTTAGCCGTTTCAAGATCAAGCTCCATATTGAAATTATCCTGGGAGTTGCAGCCGGAGTGACCCGTTAACCACGGGTGAGAGAGTATGCCGCGAAGCGAGGGGCGGTTCCACGGATCCATTGCAAAGCAACGCATTATAAGATCGCGACACAGTTTGGATACGCTACTAGGAAAGTCTGGACTGGCCTACATTATGGAGTCGTTGGTGCGGAACGCGTTATAGTGACACACAAGATAGAACAGGAGCGTGTCCAGGCTCCACACGGTTGCGGGAACGTGAAGGTATTCATTACCCTTGATATACTCCGGAGGGCAATAAATTCGGGTGCCGCCCGTGATTTTCCCTCTGTAGCCTGTGATTCTTTCGCTACAGCCAAAGTCGATCAGTTTGATGTCAAACTGTCCTGTGCTGGCGTTCCTAAAGAGAAGCACATTATGGGGCTTGATATCTTTATGCGATACCCCGGCTTCTAGACATCCTTCGACTGTTAGGACAATCTTCCTGAACAGTGTCTTGACGTCGGTCATTGGCAGTTCTTTCCCGCTCCTGATGTAATCGACGAAGGAAACAGCTGATGGT
>NW_027467508.1:250000-252500 GCF_046742065.1 Oratosquilla oratoria
CATCTTGCAAGAATGCCTTGGGTTTCAGTGAGCTCAGTGATGTTGTCGGCTGCTTTCAGGGTGGATGTCGAGCTTCTAATGGGGCCAAATATCTCCTTGACGCCAGAGAAGAAACTTCTCATATTACGAGCATCAGCGTACTGTTGTAGTTCTTCCGCCTTTTTAATCCACCAACTATTCTGAAGATTTCGAAGCTCCCTTTGGCAGCGAGCTTTAAGCTGGAGGAAATTAGACTTGAGTTGTTGAGATGATAGGTGGGACTCGTACTTAATTTTTGCTCTGCGTTTGGCATCAATGAGCTCGGATATCTCCTGGTCATTGTCATCGAACCAGTTTTGTTGTCGTCTTTTTTATATCCGATTGTATCTATGGCAGCTTTGTTCATGGTTTCTCGGAGAGATAACCATTCATCCGTGATTTGGTTGGCCGGGAGGGGCATTGCACGCTGCACAGCTTCGGCATATTTCTTGGCTATGTCTGGGTCTTTCAGTTTAAGGGTGTCTAATATTTTTGTCCCTGAGTGTTGTATGTATATATACATATATATATATATAAATATATATATATATATATATATATATATATATATATATATATATATGTTGAGGAATGGACGACAAAATGAGTGGCAGGGTGGTGAGATAAACACCGAGAACCGTTGAAGTTTTATTAACTGACGTTTCGCTCTTAACAGAGCTTCTTCAGAGTGTACAAACATAATCGGGAAATCAACAGTCATATATCTTACATCATTCCACGTTCCGTCCATAACCCCCCCCCTCCCTCCCTCTCGTACCCTTCAGCTCCTGTAAGATCATCCAGCCGGACATTTTGGACAGCTTAATAAAACCATCACGATGGTTACAGCAGGGCTGGGATGCTATAAAAGCTGCTTCTACTATTTTTCTTTTTTTCTTGTCTAATCCTTGTTTTAATATTTCCACTCCGTCCCAGTTAGGTTAATGACCGTAATCCTCCGCATGAATAACCAGGGCGGTGGATTTGGGGTGGGCCCTCAGGTCGCTCTTGTGCTCATATGTCCGCTTGTGTATGCCTCTTCCTGTCTCCCCAAAGTAGTTTAGGTCACAGCCACCACATGGGATTCTGTAAACCATGCTGTTGTTATTATGTTCATTTCTACTCTTACCTCTCACTACTTCACCTATCTTCGTACTG
The DNA here is from genome assembly GCF_046742065.1 of Oratosquilla oratoria. NCBI lineage: Eukaryota > Metazoa > Arthropoda > Malacostraca > Stomatopoda > Squillidae > Oratosquilla > Oratosquilla oratoria. The sequence continues at coordinate 251,177 of NW_027467508.1, forward strand.
GATGTACTGGCGATCTTCAGCCCTGCTCTGCGGAGCAAATGTCCTAACTCTTCTGTGTGCTTGGAGTTGGGAACTACAATGAAGCCACCTTCCTTAGTCTCCTTTTTCTCATCATTCCTCTTTTCCATTATTTCAAGAGCTATTTTCTTCAAACTTCTGGATATTTTAGTCCTGAGAACACTTTAAAAATATATTTGATTTCTCTGTCAATATGTTCTTCACTACATACCCGGAACGCTCTGAGAAAAAATCCAATTATTACTCCTCTCTTTATCCTTTCACTATGTGCCGAAAAGTAGTGGATGAGGTCATTTTTGTTGGTAGCTTTTCTGTGAACATGAACGGTTCGAATCTGATACACAGAGAGACTAATTCCAAGGAAGCCAACGGTAATATAGATGACCAGGATTTACCAGTGGGAAGAAATGATTTTTTGGAATTAGTCTCTCTGTGTATCAGATTCGAACCGTTCATGTTCACAGAAAAGCTACCAACAAAAATGACCTCATCCACTACTTTTCAGCACATAGCGAAAGGATAAAGAGAGGAGTAATAATTGGATTTTTTCTCAGAGCGTTCCGGGTATGTAGTGAAGAACATATTGACAGAGAAATCAAATATATTTTTAAAGTGTTCTCAGGACTAAAATATCCAGAAGGGTTACTCCATAGTTTGAAGAAACTAGCTCTTAAAATAATGGAAAAGAGAAATGATGAGAAAAAGGAGACCAAGGAAAGTGGCTTCATCGTAGTTCCAAACTCCAAGCACACAGAAGAGTTAGGACATTTGCTCCGCAGAGCAGGGCTGAAGATCGCCAGTACATCCAGTACGAAGATAGGTGAAGTAGTGAGAGGTAAGAGTAGAAATGAACATAATAACAACAGCATGGTTTACAGAATCCCATGTGGTGGCTGTGACCTAAACTACTTTGGGGAGACAGGAAGAGGCATACACAAGCGGACATATGAGCACAAGAGCGACCTGAGGGCCCACCGAACATCAAACGCCCTGGTGATTCATGCGGAGGAATACGGGCATTTACCTAACTGGGACGGAGTGGAAATATTAAAACAAGGATTAGACAAGAAAAAAAGAAAAATAGTAGAAGCAGCTTTTATAGCATCCCAGCCCTGCTGTAACCATCGTGATGGTTTTATTAAGCTGTCCAAAATGTCCGGCTGGATGATCTTACAGGAGCTGAAGGGTACGAGAGGGAGGGAGGGGTGGGTTAAGGAAGGAACGTGGAATGATGTAAGATATATAATTGTTGATTTCCCGATTATGTTTGTACACTCTGAAGAAGCTCTGTTAAGAGCGAAACGTC
>NW_027467508.1:260000-272500 GCF_046742065.1 Oratosquilla oratoria
CCTATACCTGACCGAACAGCCCAAGAACCGAGGCCTCATATCCGTTGCAAAAACGCTTCATCTCAAGCAAATCTGGGAGGCAATAATCGCAGCGTTCAGAGTCGCCATGAGGCAAGTAAAAGATCAAAAAGAAAAAAGAAAAAGGTGGTCAAAAAAGACGAGAGGGTCAATGAGCCAAGGTTAAAATCTAACCAAAATAGAAGTAATAAACCAAACCAGAAGGAGACTCTTAATGACCCAATCCCAAAATCTAGCCCAAACAGAAACCTAAAGTCTGACCAGAGAAATAGGAAACAAAGGAAGCAAAAACAGGCTTACCAGCAGGGCTACACATAGCCTGATTATAGTTATCATGATGGGCACCATTACTAGCCAAACAGAGCGAATCGCAACCACGCTTACTCCACCGAATTTAGTCACAATAATGGCTATTATGGCTACTACGAGGGCTATACGGGAAATATGTATCATGGCTATGGCTAGAACTACCACTATCAAGCCCAAAGAATGCCCTACGGAAACCAGGTGCAGCCCATGTACTATCCCCATCAAATGAACCATTCGCGATAGAATGGCTACTACCAGTGGATTCGAAGTAGACCCTTCGCAAACTGGAAGAGGCGTTAATTAAGACTGTCGACGAATACGCATCCACACCTAAATCCCCAAAGGATAACAAGACTGAGGTAACAATGGAATCGGTCATTCCATGATGAGCATTGGTTAGCGACATCGGAAGCTTCGTTTGTCGTGGTGCTTTGAAAACGACGGCTCTCTAAGAGAGTGACTACAAGAGTATAAAGAGAAAGTAGCTTCGAAATCACTTGAGCCCTTCAACACGGGGCTCTGCCCTCAGCTGAATAATAATAATAATAATAGTAATAAAGTGAGCCCTCTATGGGTTGACAATTTTCTCTTCACAAAGAATAACGCTGCGTGACTCTGGTCCATAGAGGTGAGAATAAGGTTTCTAAAGTATTGATTACGTATAACTATGCAGCTACTACCACTGTGGAGGGAATCAGACAAAAGCGAATTTAGAGACAATTTTGATCTGGCCAATGAAAGCACAAAAATGTACAGTAAAGTGAATTAAACACACACACACACACACACACACACACACACACACACACACACACACACACACACACACACACACACACACACACACACACACACACACACACACACACACACACACACACACACACACACACACAGGCACACACACACACAGGCACAAATACACACACACACACACACACACACACACACACACACACACACACACACACACACACACACACACACACACACACACACACACACACACACACACACACACACACACACACACACACGACTAGGGGTCGCAGTTGGTAGAGTCCCCGGCTGACACTACGGAGGTCTGAGTTCAAATCCTGTCCAGGACTGATATAATTTCAATATCGCTGCGCTGCGAGTCGTTACTCCAACTCTCGTAGGCGGGGAGTTGGGTGTTTGTGTACGTTTAAGGTCACAGTGTTATCCATTTAACGGTCATACGAGCTCTAAGCTCTCCTACGGGAGAGAAATAGTTGTCGATGACGAGTCCAACACGTGATCCGAGACCATGGTGAATCACTCACAAACGCACACACACACACACACACACGCGCGCGCGCGCGCACACACGGCTTGCTGGTGCTGTGGATATCGCTTCGGGATTTTACTCATGATGTCCCGAGTTTAAGCCGCGATCCCGACTTGATAAGATACTACAAGCTGTTGCTGTCCCCATTGACCAAAGGAACAGTGTGTGGATTTATTTATTTATCTATATATGTATTATTTTCGTTTATTAGTTTACTTAATTAGTTAATTGATTGATTAATTATTATTTTTAACTTACATATGTATTCATATTTATTTATTTGAATACAACCCACTGCCGGAGAAACAAAGCAAAAAGAAACAGAAGATATGTATATTTCGACCACAACTGTGCTCCTCTTCAGCAGATGAAGAAGACCACAGTTGTGGTCGAAATGTACATTTCTCCTGTTTCTTTTGCTTTGTTTCTCCGACAGTGCATTATATTCAAACATTTTACAAATGTGCTACGACATTTTGGTTTTGTGAATATATTTACTTATTTATTTATTCACATATTTGTAGTATATATTAGTTTCCAATTATAAGACAATGCCACGTGACTCTGGTCCGTATGGATGTCACAAAAGTCCGTAGAATATTATCTACATAAAACTTGGTCAGTCAATATTCCATGTGAGGGATGGGTTTATGTTTCTGACCCAGGGCAGTGGGCGAGATGCAGGGACGACCCGTCATCCAGGAGGAGCCAAGAAAAGTGGGAGGGAGGGTGAATGGGAGTGGCGTATGTTGGGGATGAAACGGGTGGGAGTGGATTTATGCCTTTGACTTTGGCTACCTCCCTTGTAAGGGGGGAAAAAGCCCTTGGTATATGTATGTATGTACTATGGGTTTATCAGAAGTAGTGCCTAACTCCTAATCTGCTGAAGAAGCATTGCAGAGATGGATAGAATCGTCAGGCGACAAACTAGATAAAACCAAAAGTGCCAACAGGTATGTAAGGGGTTAAAATCGATTCTAACCCGGTGACGTCATATAATCTTCGTTAACTCTGATGTAAGCAGTTTAACTCTGTTTCATCAGAGCAAGGTTTCTAGTACAGGATTTAAAAAAAATCTAATCCTTTGCGAGGAATGATTGACTTCTCTTGTAGGCTAAGTTTACAAAAATCAGGGAATGGCTGGTCATTGATTGACTTGTTTGTGCTGTTGGAAGTTGTGTGTAGACTTTTGTTAAGGTTTGAAGTTGATTAGAACAATTTAACGTAAACTGGGGTAAACAAATGAACAAAACGTTTAGCACGAAAAAGGTTAATGGAAATGGTCTTCAGTTGCTTGAAGACTATTTAATTTTGGTCAATTTATTTCCTTATTTATTTACTTATTTATCTATTTTTTTTTTCTTATTTCTTATCTGTTTATCTATTTATATATTCGTCTATTAATTCATTGACTTTATAAAGTTATCTTTGCGAAGACAATATTTGATATTTTTACATAACTTTGATTTGTTTATTTATCTATTTATTTGTTTATATATACTTATTTACATATTAACGTATTCTTTATTTGTTAATTTAATTTATTATCGAGTTATCTCCGAAGGTTTGAAGGCAAAAGTTGTAAAGAATTGAACAAAGAACAGTAATTATTGATGAAGAAGCTTCCCTTTCCCATGCATTTATAATGTAATAAATATTATATAGTATAGTTTAATATGATGTAATGTGATATGATATAGTATACATTATAATGTAATATAATATAATATAATGTAATATGATATAATAATATAATATTATATACTATGATATACATACGTATACCAAGACCTTTTTCCCCCTTATAAGGGAGGTAGCCAAAACACAGAGGCATAATGACCACTCCCAATCATTCCATCCCTATCACACTCCACTCCCCTCCACCCTCCTCCCTCCCTCTTATCTGGGCACCCCCTGATATGATATAATTGATATGATATAATATTCAATAAATAATATACATATGTCAAGGCCTTTTTCCCCCTTACAAGAGGGGTAGCCGAAGTCAAAAGGAATAATTCTACTCCCACCCATTTCATCCCCACATACTCCACTCCCAATCACCACCCACAACTCCCTCCCTCCCTCTTTTCTTGGCTCCTCCTGGATGATGGGTCATCCCTGTATCACTCCCATTGTTCTGGGTCAGAAGCAATGCAACAAGGCACAACAACGTAATATAATATATGATATATAATGTAATATAATATAATACAATATAGTATAACATAATATAATATATAATATAGTATAATATAGTATGATATAGTATGATACAGTACAGTGTGACATGATATACTAAAATACAGCATAAGAAATTATATGCATTATGACGCAACGTAATATCACAATGTGTAATATATCACTTCAAATGATATATATATACATATATATATAAATATATACATATATAGATGTATACACATATATATAAATATATACATATATCACAACTAACACCACAGTCGGACGAAAGAAAAAGTTGCGTAAGCGGAACTATATATTTCGATTGCTACCTGCAATCCTCTTCAGTAGTACAAAGTGGCAGGGAGGAGGCTATCTTAAGTAGCAACCTCTCACAAAAGAAAGGGAACATGAGAAAATAAAGAACATCACTGCCCCAACCCTAGTTGACCTGAGGCTGACACGAGGTCGGGTCAGGGGGAGGGGGAGGAAGCTTGTTGACAATATTTTTGGTGATGAATAGTCCTGAAATGATGTCTGGGGTCCATTGACCCTTGGAAATACTCATCGTGGGCAGATAATCAATTAATGTTGATTCCACCATTTTCCTTCTGAACCCACACCCTGATTTATAAATGAGATCAGATTTCTCCCAGTCCAACCGGTGATTAAATTTCTTAACGTGTTGAAACACTGCTGAATTTATTTGGCCATATCTAATCGACCTTTTGTGTTCATTTAACCTTGTCGGTAGGTCTCTTCCCGTCTGGCCAATGTATGAAAGGTTACAATCTTTACATGGAAGGGAGTAAACACCTGGGATATGTTCTTCCTTCAACCTCTGGTGAACATTAACAACTTTTTTATTAATAGTATTAGGGTAGTTATGAATTAAATTTACTTTCTCTTTGGGAAGAAACTTGGACAATTGACTGATGGACTCTGAGAAGGGGATGACTAGGGGATTTTTTCTCTCTTTCTTTAACTTAGTGGAAGGGTGTTTGAAAAAACTTGCTCTGGCTTGACTAAGGGCTTTATCCAGAAACCAATGAGGGTAGGCTAATTTTGTTAATTGGGACTTGATGGAAGTTAATTCGTGTTCTAAAAATTGGGGGCTACAAATCCTAAAGGCTCGGAGAAAAAGTCCCGAAGCTACACTCCTTTTAATGTGATCTGGGTGATGACTGAAGAAATGGAGGTAACTACCTGAATGAGTGTTCTTTCTAAAAACAGTAAAGGCAAGCTTATTCCCATTCTTCATGATTAAGATGTCTGAAAAGGGGATTTTGTCATCTTTTTCCCATTCCACTTTGAACTTGATGTTGGTTGTTAAATTATTAAGTTTATCTAGAAAAATATCAAAGGGACCCCAACTCTCATCCCAAAGAGTGAAAATATCATCAACGTATCTTAACCAAATCATACCTGGGGGTTTAATTGTTGGAAGAAGAACACTCTCAAAGTATATATATATTATATATAGTATATATATATATCATATATATATACATATATATGTATAATACATATACATATATGAATATATATGTGTGTATATATATATATATATATACATATATATATGTATATATATATATTATATATATATATGTATATATATATATATGAAGGTGGAAAAAGAAGTCACGGGTCTAGTTCCGAGTTCCTGAGTTTATTCCTGACCGGTTTCGCTCTATGCTTCTTCAGAGGAATGTGACTCTGGAGTGAAGCTGGCGGTATACATAGTCTGAGTAAGACCGCGTTCCCTCCTTGGAGGTGGGTTACATTTGGTTGTTCAATGGTTTATAATTTTTAATACAATGGACAATAGTGATAATACAGTATACAATAAATTGTTGTGATGTTATTATAAAACAGCTCCGGTGGCATTTATTTATTTATTCATTGTTTTATTCTTGTTTCATTTTATATTGCTTCATTTTAAATCAAATTACAATTTATCATCTTAAGTATAAACTAATCTATACCTTAGGTCATACAATGATGTGTCAAAGAGAATGTTGCCCACTATCACACTATTATTATTATTGTTATTGTGGATAGGAGGTAAGGGAACACGGGCTGAGGGAAATACTTTTATTCCTGACTAGTTTCGCCTGAGTGGCTTCTTCAGAGGAACATAGTTTGAAGTCAAGTTGGTCAATATATATGGCAAAAGAAGGAACGTGGCAAAGTGTCAGGTTGGTCCCCCACTCGAACTCATCTGTCGGTGTGGCGGATTGTCACAGCGGGTGGACCAAGTATCCTCCTGTTGTTCGCGTGGAGGACGTTTCAGCCACGCGAACAACAGGAGGATACTTGGTCCACCCGCTGTGACAATCCGCCACACCGACAGATGAGTTCGAGTGGGGGACCAACCTGACACTTTGCCACGTTCCTTCTTTTGCCATATATATTGACCAACTTGACTTCAAACTATGTTCCTCTGAAGAAGCCACTCAGGCGAAACTAGTCAGGAATAAAAGTATTTCCCTCAGCCCGTGTTCCCTTACCTCCTATCCACATTCGTCACAATGTATACACATTATTGTTATTATTATATTTTTATTCTATCCGAATATGTCCAAATATGTTATTATCCATTTATTTATTTATTTATTATTTGCAGTACCATATGTAAAACTGTACCATATATGTATATGTATGTATTTTTTGATAACATTCTGTCACACAACGATATGTGATGAGATGTCATGTCACTTTAAATAAGCACATTTTTATTTTTTTACTTATATTTATATTTGTATTTGTATATTTTTATTTTTATTTTCATTTTATTTCATTTTATTTATCTGGATATTTATCTTTATATTATTTAATACTATAAGTTATCTTATGACACTTTTTAGGATTCCCACATTTTTACACCACTCACTTCACTTACACTGTTACACCCTCGATCAACATTCCACACACACCGGAGCTGTTTTATAATAACATCACAACAATTTATTGTATACTGTATTATCACTATTGTCCATTGTATTAAAAATTATAAACCATTGAACAACCAAATGTAACCCACCTCCAAGGAGGGAACGCGGTCTTACTCAGACTATGTATACCGCCAGCTTCACTCCAGAGTCACATTCCTCTGAAGAAGCATAGAGCGAAACCGGTCAGGAATAAACTCAGGAACTCGGAACTAGACCCGTGACTTCTTTTTCCACCTTCATCAACTTGTCACAATGTACCAATATATATATATGTATATGTATATTTATATACGAGTATATGTATATATATATATATATATATATATATATATATATATATATATATATGTATATATATGTTTTATCAACCACAATGCACTTTAATTCTAAGCCATATAGGAATGTATATATATATGTATATATATATATATATATGTATATATATATTATATATGTGTATATATATGTATATATATATGTGTGTGTATATATATATGTATATATTCATATAATATATATATATATATTATATATGTATATGTATTATATATATATATATATATGTATATATAATATATATGTATGTATATATATTTGTATATATATATGTATATATATATGTATATATATATATATATATATATATATATATATATATATATATATGTATATATAATATAATAATAGACCATTTCCTCTTCATGTGTTATGATATAGCATAACGGAATATGATACAACATACAGTACATTATAATGTAACGTAATATAGCTTAATATGTAAAATGATATATGATGTGATATGATGCATATAATAGAATATGATCGAGTAGAAGTATAAACTCATCCTACATCCACTTGAAGCCCATTCGTTTGTCTTCCCCCAATTTAGCACCTCGTGCATGAAAAAAGGTTGATCCCTGACACCCGCCACGTTCCTTGGGTCTAGGGTAATGCAACAAGCCATAGTAAGATATGAAGACATCCTAATAGGTTCTAAGAGGAGTAGAGGGAAACACGCAAGTAGAACAAGAGTTTATACTTTGACTAGGAAGCACCACTGTGCGAAACTAGTCAAAGAATAAAATCTTGTTCTGCTTGTGTGTTTTCCTCTACTCCTATTACATAGTAGGATATACATATATATATATATATATATATATATATATATATATATATATATACAGCGGTCCCGGCATAGGTATCGTAGGTATCGGCAGCCGAGAAAAACCGTTAGAACTGCAGCTAGGCAGTAGGGTACCAGCATTCACGTTAACTTTCCCTTGACTTCCGCCAGATATAACACTAACACATACATCCCAGACCGTCATTCATTTCTCTCCATCCTTCTTGCTTTCCTTCTTTCTTAAGTAATTAGTAAATAACAAAACTTTCCTTCATAGATACTAATGGAACTTTTACATCTTCCGACATAACCTAAATACATAAATCATCACCATGGGGAAAATTAGAATCAAAGACCCTTACAATCCAAACAAGACTGAAGATCAAAGAAGACAAGACCTGTGGGGAGCCATTCGTAATGCTGGATTACAAGCTTATAAAGTATTTAGAGGAGGAAATGGATTCAATGTCATTACCTCCGATGAACAGATGGAGAAATTCACAGAACAACAAGTAAAAACGAAATTCCTAAAACTCAATTTTGAAATTATAGATCCCCCAGAACTTAATGCCAGCAGAACCTTAGTTATTACAAACGTTGACAAGTACATCGCCTCCTTCTCTGATGACGAAATCCAAGAAGACATCGAACAAACCTATGAAGACACTTTGATCAAAGAGATAATAAGAATCCCCAGAAACACACACATACTAAAGATTAAAATGGAACACTCGAGCATGGTCACCAAATTCATCAATAATGGCATATTAATCCTAAGTCAGTCTTTCCCCTCACATTCACTGTCCAAAGACATCTACATACACATTCCACAATGTAACAAATGCTACAGCTACGAGCACACACGAGCACACTGTACCCTTCCAGACAACTACACGATTTGTAACAAGTGCACATCCACACAACACAGAGGAACTCAATGCAACTCCAAAACCTTCAAATGCATTGCATGCGAAGGAGACCATCCAACTTACTTAGCAAGCTGCCCTAAACGGAAGGCTCTCCATAAACAACTACTAAAAGACGCAAGAAACCAATCAAACAATACATATGCACAGGCAACACGCACCAACAACACGACATCTCCAATCGCACAAAATAACACACATAACACATGGAAAGCACCACCTTTGGAACAAACAGTTACTATCAACACAGCTTTAATTTACGCAAACATGAGTGAAGCAGTTTCTCCAGGCACCTTTCAGAACACACCAGACAAAATCTACAAAGCAAACGGTCTCCCAACAGTTATCATTCCAGAGGAAATCAGAAACACACACGCAATACAAAACATGCTCAACAAACTCACTCTCCAAACAACAACAACAAATACAGAGGAAGTCACACAAACAAGTAACAATGATTATCAAGAACAACAAGAAGATGAAGAACCTCAAGCTTCTACCTCCTCATACACAAAACACACACCAAATAACTACAGATATTTTTCCAGTAACAACTACACAGAATCCCAAGATCACCCAAACACAGAAAACACTCAGAATAACTCCCAAGAAGACCAAACTAACAAACGAAACAAAAGAAATACACATTCACAACAAAAACAATCAAAAACTAATAAAAGATCATAAAAACACACATGTTAGAACAAGTAACCATAATACAACATAACGTACTAAAATGGACACTTCACAGAAGAAACGAGCTGAGCAACTATTACCTGAAGATATCTCCAGAAGTAATATTACTCAACTCCACAGGCAAACAAAACATAAAGATTTGGAACTATAACACACACTCACTAAACACATACAATGAAGACAACGCCGGCATAGCAATAGCAATAAGAAAAGGAATATCATACAAACTACTAGACTCATTTCAGGAGGAAGTTCTAGCAATAGAACTTCAAACTCAAAAAGGACCAATAACACTGTACAACAAATTTCAGGATTAAGAAAAAAACATAGTTCTCATGTGCGTTTTATTATGAAGTTCAGTGTGCTGAATTCAAATTTGATAACAAAAATTTCATGCCACGTCACAATTTTTTGTAAATCGCTGTTTTAATAATTATGCAATTAATAGAGATTTCCAAGGTTCCATAAATGTATTTTGCTCCCAAAGTCAGATTAAATGTCTTCATTGTATTTATTTAATTGATATATAATGAATCGGCATGTTTGTTAGCTTTATATGATGTATTAACCTACAATCTATTATTTACTTCTTCTTTTATAAGACGTCTCAGGCGTGTCACGCTTCAGGTTCCAACAGAAGTCAGCCAGCATAGCAGGGCTCCATTTTCCCTTGTACCTGTTTTCCAATGACGCTATATCTTGATGGAACCTCTCTCCATGTTCATCACTCACATCTGCTGCATTCTCTGGGAAGAAGGACAGATGAGAATGAAGAAAGTGTATCTTCAGTGACATATTGCATCCGAGATCTTGGTAGCATTTGATTAGCCTCCCCACTTTACGCTCTCGCTGGGACTCTTGGTGCTTTCCCAGAAGCCCTTTGCATACATCTTTGAATGCATGCCAGGCCGCTAGCTCAGGTTCATCCATTGTCGCCTCAAAGTCCTCATCATTTATAAGTTTGCGAATCTGAGGGCCTACAAATATACCCTCTTTAATCTTGGCATCACTAATTTTAGGGAAGATCCCTTTGAGATACTGGAAACATGGCTTGTTATGTTGCAGTGCTTTGGTAAGTTGCTTCATTAGGCCTAGTTTTATATGCAGTGGTGGCAAAATGATTTTCTCCTTCTTAACTAGTGGCTCATGAATTACATTATGGCATCCAAGCGTCATAGATTCCCGAGATGGCCATTCTGCGCGTATATAATGTTCTGATCTGGCCCTACTGTCCCACTTGCAAAGAAAGCACATAAATTTGGTGTATCCAGTTTGTAGCCCATTAAGTATGGCTACTACTTTCAAGTCTGCACAAATTAACCACTCATGCTCTTTGTAACTTATGCGGTCTAGAATAAAAGCAAGGTTCTCATATGTCTCTCTTAAAATGACTGAGTAAGCAACTGGAACTGAAGGCATGGTGTTCCCAATGTGCAACAGAACTGCTTTTATGCTGTAAAGGGATCCATCTATGAATAGCCTCCACTCATTGGGTTCATAGGACAGCTCAAGGGCACTGAATAGGCCTCTGATATCATTACAATAAGTCAAGTTGTTTTCCAAAGTGAAGAAATCCTGTAGATTTGCAGAACGCTTCCTAAATACTGTAATTCGAGCTTCTTCATCCAACAGGTGCCATTGTTGCAAACGTGAGGCCAGGAGTTCACTCTGTTGCTTAGTAAGTGTTAGATCACGAACTAGATCATTGAGTTCTGGTTGGGTGATGAGGTGTGGTTTCTTATCAGATTCAAGTTGTGTCGTATACGTTGCATCTTGAGATTCTGAATCGTCTGAGTTGCTCGTGTCATCGCTTGGTAGTTCAGAGGGCGGCTGTGGTACAGGAATATCACTTGAATGTAGAACTGGGCGAATAGCAGACTGAAGATCTGGATACACGATAGATTTCTTGCCTTTTCTGTTGCGACCTGCAGGAAAATAAAATAAAATCAGACTGAAAATGGATACTATTGGTTGTGATCACGTGCAAAAATAGTGGAAGTGCAACTTATTATGTATTTCGATCTTTTTTATTGATACATCTCTTGAAAATATATATAAAAACAGTAAAAAATAAACACTGAACACCCACCTTTAATATCCGTTAAGCAGAAGTAGCAATCTGTTGAGTGGTCCTTTGGCTCCCTCCAGACCATTGGTACGCCAAACATGAGGCCAGTCCCTTTGCCTTTCACCCAGGCAGAAAGGGAACTTGTACACCTGACACAACATATGTGAGGTGCCCAGCTTTTGTCCTGGTCACCCACTTTACATCCAAAGTACAGCTCATAAAGTTTCTTTACACGTTGAGTCAACTGTCTCTTGTATTGCCTTAATGTAACTGATCCACATATATAACAAAACTTGTCTGGCGAATTCTTGCATTCTCTAGGCATCTTAACTCTGTATCCTGTTAAGAAAAAAAAAACACAGCTATGTGAAAAATTATATAAATGGTAAAAGCAACAAAAAATACCGTTCAGATAGACATTGCGGGCACTGCTATTTACGAAGAACTGGAGGGTCACAGAAAGAAACGGATGTTATATTCGTGATCTACGCAAAAAATAAATAGAAATGGATAGCCTCATTTCCGTTTTTTTTTTTCATTGTTATACAGTGTTATCAGTAGTCAGTGGATGATAATCCCTATGGAAGTGACCATTTTCCTATACATCTTAAGTATGTCCAAAATATACCCTCCCCATGTTTGTTTAAATGGAAGACAAAGGAAGCAAATTGGCGACACTATGAAAGATCCACCAAAGTCACTCGTAAAGCTAATGATTTCCCTAGTTCTTCAGGTGCATACGAATATCCAACTAGTATAATGACTGGAGGAGCTATGCTATCAATTCCCAAAACAACAGGGAAACCTCGACGTCCACTGATACCATGGTGGAATAGTAATTGTGCCTTGAGCAGAAAAATTACTTGAGCCTGTTACAAACGTTATCGAAGACGTCCAATCCTGATAAACA
>NW_027467508.1:277500-292500 GCF_046742065.1 Oratosquilla oratoria
GAATGAAAAGAAGAGGAATATAAATATATATATATATATATATATATATATATATATATATATATATATATATATATATATGTGTATGAGTGTGTGTGTGTGCTTGCGAGTGGTGTGTGTGTGTGTGTCTGTGTGTGTGTGTGTGTGTCTGCGTGTGTGTGTGTGTGTCTGTCTGTGTGTGTGTGTGTGTGTGTGTGTGTGTGTGTGTGTGTGTCTGTGTGTGTGTCTGTCTGTGTGTGTGTGTGTGTGTGTGTGTGTGTGTGTCTGTGTGTCTGTGTGTGTCTGTGTGTGTGTGCGTGCTTGTATTATTGTCCATTTTTTCATTTAAACAAATGGGTATTTTGAAAAATACTCAGGCAATGATATATAATACAATAAAATGACCGATTCTAAGATGTGCGCTGTAATAGATATCACATATGTAATAGATTTTTTTTTTTTAACAAAATATAAGAAGATAATGATGGAGGAGGCAAAACTACAAAAGATGGGGTTGGAGAAGATACATGGGAATGGAGAGAAGAGAGGAGGACGAGGAAGAGAAGAGAAGAGGAGGAGGAAGAAGAGGCGAGGGTAGAAGGAGGAAGACCAAAGAAAGCGTACTGGAAGCTTAAATGAATGTTGTTCCTAAAGACATGAGATTACAAAGGAAGACCATTCCGACAGGAGACCTTTTGGTCCATAACTAGGTCGGGTGCGAAAAAAAATTATTATAGTAATGAATAGATAAAAAAATAAAAGATAAAATTAATAATATAAAAAATAATAAATAAAGTAAATAAATACACAGGTGTAGTTAAATAGTAAACAAACAGGTAAATAGTAAATAATAATAAATTAACAGATAACTGATAAATGACAATCAAGGAAATAATAATAAACACTCAAATAATAACAAATAAATAAACAAATAATATAAAATAGATGTCAGTGATTACATCATCTTGCTTAGGTGTTTATCTAAACGATTCTTAAAGTTTCGAACTGAACTACATTGCACTGCCTCTGCAGGAAGTTTATTCCATTCATTAACCACAAGGTTGGCAAAGTTGTTTCTACCTACTTCCAAATTAAATCTATTTCCTGACAGTTTGAGACCCTTGTTTCTTATCGGATTCTCATTCAGTGTGAAAATTTTGTCACTTTTGACATTTTCAATTCCTTTCAGAATCTTAAAGACCTTTATTAAGTCACCTCTGAGTCTACGCTCTTTTAGGGAAAACAGATTCATATGCTTTAATCGATTTTCGTATGATTTATTTTTTGTATTTGGAATCAGTTTTGTGGCTCGCCGTTGTATTTCTTCCAATCTGACAATGTGATATAGACGAGATTAACCTGTTCTTCGATGATTTTCATATTACGATTATTTTTGTCTTTAATTAAAGACTTAATTTAAAAGAAAACTTTCCCTTAGACAATTAAATGTATATCAATTACATCTTCATTCTGTTATTTTCTAGCTCCCATCAAACGATTCTATTCAACGTAGAAATGTCCTTCCTGTAGTAAAGTGATCAATTTGAATTCCGAGTAAGATTACAAAAAAAAAAAAAAAAATTACAAATCTAACCTTTTAACACTCAGTACCAACTTCTAGTGCTCAGCCACTGCCAAGCTCCAGAGGTTGAGCTCCACTGGCCGAGCTCCAGAGGCCGAGCACTAAAGGCGGAGCTCCAGAGGCCGAGCTCTAGAGGCCGAGCTCTAGAGGCCGAGCTCCAGAGGCCGAGCACCAAAGGCGGAGCTCCAGAGGCCGAGCTCTAGAGGCCGAGCTCCAGAGGCCGAGCTCCAGAGGCCGAGCTCCTGAGGCCGAGCTCCTGAGGCCGAGCTCCCGAGGCCGAGCTCCTGAGGCCGAGCTACCAAGGCCGAGCTCCCGAGGCCGAGCTCCAGAGGCCGAGCTACAGAAGCCGAGCTCCACAGGCCGAGCTCCACAGGCCGAGCTCCACAGGCCGACCTCCTGAGGCCGAGCTCCCGAGGCCGAGCTCCCGAGACCGAGCTCCAGAGGCCGAGCTACAGAGGCCGAGCTCCACAGTCCGAGCTCTACAGGCCGAACTCCACAGGCAGAGCTCCAAAGGCCAATCTCCCGAGGCCGAGCTCCACAGGCCGAGCTCCCGAGGATGAGCTCCAGAGGCCGAGCTCCCTAGACCGAGCTCTACAGGCCGAGATATAGAGGCCGAGCTCCACAGGCCGACCTTCAAAGGCCGAGCTCCACGGGCCGAGCTCTACAGGCCGAGCTCCCCAGGACGAGCTACAGAGGCCGAGCTCCACAGGCCGAGCTCCACAGGCCGAGCTACAGAGCCCGAGCTCCCGAGGCCGAGCTCCCGAGGCCGAGCTCCCGAGGCCTAGCTCCAGAGGCCGAACACCATAGACCGAGCTCCCGAGACCGAGCTTCAAAGGCTGAGCTCCACAGGCCAAGCTCCACAGGCCGACCTCCAGAGGCCGAGCTCCACAGGCCGAGCTCCACAGGCCGAACTCCACAGGCCTAGCTCCACAGGCCGAGTTCCCGAGGCCGAGTTCCCGAGGCCGAAGTCCAGAGGCCGAGCTCCCGAGGCCAAGCTCCCGAGGTCGAGCCTCAAAGGCCCAACTCCACAGGCCGAGCTCCAAAGGTTGAGCTTCACAGGCCGAGCTCCCGAGGCCGAGCTCCACAGGCCGAGCTCAAAAGGGCGAGCCCCCGAGGCCGAGCTCCTGAGGCCGAGCTCCACAGGCCGAGCTCCCGAGGCCGAGCTCCAGAGGCCGAGCTACCGAGAACAAGCTCCAGAGGCCGAGCTCCATAGGCCGAGCTCCTCAGGCCGAGCTCCAGAGGCCGAGCTCCATAGGCCGAGCTCCCGAGGCCAAGCTCCACGTGCCGAGCTCCCGATCCCGATCTCCCGAGGCCGAGCTCCTGAGGCCAAGCTATAGAGGCCGAGCTCCACAGGCCGAGCAACAGAGTCCAAGCTCCCGAGGCCGAGCTCCCGAGGCCGAGCTCCCGAAACCGAGCTCCCAAGGTCGAACTCACGAGGCCGAGCTCCCGAGGCCGAGCTCCACAGTCCGAGCTCCAGAGGCCGAGCTCCACAGGCCGAGGTCCATAGATCGAGCTCCGCAGGCCGAGCTCCAGAGACCGAGCTCCACAGGCCGAGCTCCACAGGCCGAGCTCTACAGGCCGAGCTCCACAGGACGAGCTCCACAGGCAGAGCTCAACAGGCCAAGCTCCCAAGGCCGAGCTCACGAGGCCGAGCTCCCGAGGCAAGGCTCACGCGCCGAGCTCAACAGGCCGCGCTCAACAGGCCGAGCTCAACAGGCCGAGATCCCGAGGCCGAGATCTACAGGCCGAGCTCCACAGGCCGAGCTCCACAGGCCGAGCTCCACAGGCCGAGCTCCACAGGCCGAGCTCCACAGGCCGAGCTCCATAGGCCGAGCTCTAGAGGCCGAGCTCCAAAGGCCGAGTTCCACAGGCCCAGCTCCACAGGCCCAGCTCCATAGGCCGAGCTCCAGAGGCCGAGATCAAAAGGCCGAGCTCCATAGGCCAAGCTCCAGAGGCCGAGTTCCACAGGACGAACTCTACTAGCCGAGCTCCCGAGCCCAAGTTCCCGAGGCTGAGCTCCCGAGGGCGAGCTACAGAGGCCGACCTCCCGAGGACTAGCTACAGAGGCCGAGCTCCCGAGGCCGAGCTCCACAGGCCGAGCTCCACAGGCCGAGCTCAACAGGCCGAATTCCACAGGCCCACATCCACAGGCGTAGTTCCACAGGGCGAGTTCCACGGTTCGAGCTCTAGAGGCCGAGCTCCAAAGGCCGAGCTCCAAAGGCCGAGCTCCACAGGTCGAGTTCCAGAGGCCGAGCTCCACAGGCCGAGCTCCACAGGCCGAGCTCCCGAGGCCGAGCTCCAGAGTATGAGCTCACGAGGCCGAGCTCCACAGGCTGAGCTCCATAGGCCGAGCGCCAAAGGCCGAGCTCTATAAGCCGAGCTACAGATTCCTAGCTCCGAAAGCCGAGCTCAAGAGGCCAAGCTCCACAGGCCGAGCTCCCGAGGCCAAGCTCCACAGGCCGAGCTCCCGAGCCCGATCTAGCGAGGCCGAGCTCCCGAGGCCGAGCTCCACAACCCGAGCTACAGAGGCCGAGCTCCAGAGGTCGAGCTCCCGAGACAGAGCTCCCGTGGCCAAGCTCCCGAAACCGAGCTCCCGAGGTCGAACTCACCAGGCCGAGCTCCCGAGGCCGAGCTCCAAAGTCCGAGCTCCACAGGCCAAACTCCACAGGCCGAGCTCCCGAGGCCGAGCTCCAGAGTATGAGCTCACGAGGCCGAGCTCCACAGGCAGAGCTCCACAGGCCGAGCGCCAAAGGCCTCTGGAGCTCGGCCTCTGGAGCTCGGCCTCTGTAGCTCGACATCTGGAGCCCCGCCTGTGGTGCTTGGCCTGTGGAGCTCGGCCTATGGAGCACGGCCTCTGGAGCTCGGCCTCGGGAATACGGCCTGTGAAGCTCGTCGTCTGGAGCTCGGCCTTTGGAGCTCAGCCTCGGGAGCTCAGCCTCGGGAGCTCGGCCTCTGGAGCTCGGCTTCTGGAGCTCGGCCTGTGGAGCCCCGGCCTCGGGAGCTCGGCCTCGTGAGCTCGGTCTCGGTGGCTCGGCCAATGGAGCTTGGCAAATGGAGCTCGGATTGTGGAGCTTGGCCTGTGGAGCTGGGCTTTTGGAGCTCGGCCTGTGGAGCTCGGCCTGTGGAGCTCGGCCTGTGGAGCTCGGCCTCAGGAGCTCGTCCTGTTGAGCCCGGTTTCGGGAGCTCTGCCTCGTGAGCCCGTGGAGCTCGGCCTGTGGAACTAGGCCTGTGGAGGTGGGCCTGTGGAGGTCGGCTTGTGGAGCTCGGCCAGTGGAGCTCGGCCTCAGGGGCTCGGCCTGTGGAGCTCGGCCTTTGAAGGTCGGCCTCTGGAGCTCGGCCTGTGGAGCTCGGCCTGTGGAGCTCGTCTTCTGGAGCTCGGCCCTGAGGAGGTCGGCCTGTGGAGCTCGGCCAGTGGAGCTCGGCCTGTGGAGCTCGGCCTTTGAAGGTCGGCCTCTGGAGCTCGGCCTATGGAGCTCGGCCTATGGAGCTCGGCCTTTGAAGGTCGGCCTCTGGAGCTCGGCCATGGGAGCTCGGCCTGTGGAGCTCGGCCTCTGTACCTCGTCCTCGGGAGCTCGGCCTGTGGAGCTCGGCCTGTGGTGCTCGGCCTGTGGAGCTCGGCCTGTGGAGGTCGCCCTTTGGAGCTCGGCCTGTGGAGCTCGGCCTATGGAGCTCGGCCTGTGGAGCTCGGCCTTTGGAGCTCGGCCTATGGAGCTCGGCCTCTGGAGCTTGGACTGTTGAGCTCGGCCTGTGCAACCCTGCCTCGTGACTTCGGCCTCGTGAGCTCGGGCTTGGGAGCTCGGCCTATGGAGCTCGGCCTGTGGAGCTCGTCCTGTGGAGCTCGGCCTGTAGAGCTCGGCCTGTGGAGCTCGGCCTGTGGAGCTCGGCCTGTGGAGCTCGGCCTGTGGAGCTCGGCCTGTGGAGCTCGGCCTCGGGAGCTCGGCCTGTGGAGCTCGGCCTCAGGAGCTCGGCCTCGGGGGCTCGCCCTTTTGAGCTCAGCCTGTGGAGCTCGGCCTCGGGAGCTCGGCCTGTGGAGCTCGGCCTGTGGAGCTCAGCCTTTGGAGTTCGGCTTGTGGAGTTGGGCCTTTGAGGCTCGACCTCGGGAGCTTGGCCTCGGGAGCTCGGCCTCTGGACTTCGGCCTCGGGAACTCGGCCTCGGGAGCTAGGCCTGTGGAGTTCGGCCTGTGGAGCTCGGCCTGTGGAGCTCGGCCTCTGGAGGTTGGACTGTGGAGCTTGGCCTGTGTAGCTCATCCTTTGAATCTCGGCCTCGGGAGCTCGGCCTATGGTTTTCGGCCTGTAGAGCTCGGGCTGTGGAGCTCGGCCTTTGTAGTTCAGCCTCGGGATCTCGGCCTCTGGAGCTCGGCCTCGGGAGCTCGGTCTCGGGAGCTCGGCCTCTGTAGCTCGGCCTGTGGAGCTCGGCCTGTGGAGCTCGGCCTCTGTAGCTCGTCTTCGGGAGCTCGGCCTGTGGAGCTCGGCCTGTGGAGCTCGGCCTTTGAAGGTCGGCCTCGGGAGCTCGGCCTTGGGAGCTCGGCCTGTGGAGCTCGGCGACTGTAGCTCGTCCTCGGGAGCTCGGCCAGTGGAGCTCAGCCTGTGGAGTTCGGCCTTTGATGCTCGGCCTCGGGAGCTCGGTCTCTGGAGCTCGGCCTCTGTAGCTCGTCCTCGGGAGCTCGGCCTGTGGAGCTCGGCCTGTGGAGCTCGGCCTGTGGAGCTCGGCCTAGGGAGCTCGGCCTCTGGAGCTCATCCTCGGGAGCTCGGCCTGTGCAGCTCGGCCTCTGGAGCTCGGCCTCTCTGGCTCGGCCTCTCTGGCTCGGCCTCGGGAGCTCGGCCTTGGTAGCTCGGCCTCAGGAGCTCGGCCTCGGAAGCTCGGCCTCGGGAGCTCGGTCTCGGGAGCTCGGCCTCTGTAGCTCGTCCTCGGGAGCTCGGCCTGTGGAGTTCGGGCTGTGGAGCTCGGCCTGTGGAGCTCGGCCTCTGGAGGTCGGCCTGTGGAGCTTGGCCTGTGGAGCTCAGCCTTTGAAGCTCGGCCTCGGGAGCTCGGCCTATTGTGTTCGGCTTGTGGAGCTCGGGCTGTGGAGCTCGGCCTTTGTAGCTCGGCCTCGAGATCTCGGCCTCTGTAGCTCGTCCTCGGGAGCTCGGCCTGTGGAGCTCGGCCTTTGAAGCTCGGCCTCTTTAGCTCGGCCTCGGGAGCTCGGCCTCTGTAGGTCGGCCTCTGGAGCTCGGCCTCTGGAGCTCGGCCTCTGTAGCTCGTCTTCGGGAGCTCGGCCTGTGGAGCTCGGCCTGTGGAGCTCGGCCAAGGGAGCTCGGCCTCTGGAGCTCATGCTCGGGAGCTCGGCCTGTGGAGCTCGGCCTCTGGAGCTCGGCCTCTGTAGCTCGGCCTCGGGAGCTCGGCCTCGGGAGCTCGACCTTGGTAGCTCGGCCTCATGAGCTCGGCCTCGGAAGCTCGGCCTGTGGAGCTCGGTCTCGGGAGCTCGGCCTATAATGTTCGGCCTGTGGAGCTCGGGCTGTGGAGCGCGGCCTTTGTAGCTCGGCCTCGATATCTCGGCCTCTGGAGCTCGGCCTCGGGAGCTCGGCCTCGGGAGCTCGGCCTCTGTAGCTCGGCCTATGGAGCTCGGCCTGTGGAGCTCGTCCTCTGTGGCTCGTCCTCGGGAGCTCGGCCTGTGGAGCTCTGCCTTTGAAGGTCGGCCTCTTGGGCTCGGCCTTGGGAGCTCGGCCTGTGGAGCTCGGCCTCTATAGCTCGTCCTCGCGAGCTCGGCCTGTGGAGCTCGGCCTGTGGAGCTCGGCCTTTGGAGCTCGGCTTCGGGAACTCGGCCTCGGGAGCTTGGCCTCTGGAGCTCGGCCTCTGGAGCTCGATTTCTGGAGCTCGGCCTCGGGAGCTCGACCTCGGGAACTCGTTCTTGGTTGCTCGGCCTCAGGAGCTCGGCCTCGGAAGCTCGGCCTAGGGAGCTCGGCCTCGGAAGCTCGGCCTCGGGAGCTCGGTCTCGGGAGCTCGGCCTCTGGAGTTCGGCCATTGGAGCTCAGCCTCTGGAGCTCGGCCTCGGGACTCGGCTTGTGGAGCTCGGCCTCTGGGGCTCGGCCTCTGGAGCTCGGCCTCTCGAGCACGGCCTCTCGAGCTCAGCCTGTGGAGCTCGGCCTGTGGAGCTCGGCCTTTGAAGGTCGGCCTCTGGAGCTCGGCCAGTGGAGCTCAACCTCTGGAGATCGGCAGTGGCTGAGCACTAGAAGTTGGTACTGAGTGTTAAGAGGTTAGATTTGTACTTTTTTTTTTTTTTGTAATCTTACTCGGAATTCAAATTGATCACTTTACTTCAGGAAGGACATTTCTACGTTGAATAGAATCGTTTGATGGGAGCTAGAAAATAACAGAATGAAGATGTAATTGAAATACATTTAATTCTCTAAGGGAAAGTTTTCTTTTAAATAAAGTCTTTAGTTAAAGACAAAAATAATCGTAATATGAAAATCGTCGAAGAACAGGTTAATCTCGTCTATATCACATTGTCAGATTGGAAGAAATACAACGGCGAGCCACAAAACTGATTCCAAATATCAAAAATAAATCATTCGAAAATCGATTAAAGCATATGAATCTGTTTTCCCTAAAAGAGCGTAGACTCAGAGGTGACTTGATAAAGGTCTTTAAGATTCTGAAAGGAATTGAAAATGTCAAAAGTAACAAAATTTTCACACTGAATGAGAATCCGATAAGAAACAAGGGTCTCAAACTGTCAGGAAATAGATTTAATTTGGAAGTAGGTAGAAACAACTTTGCCAACCTTGTGGTTAATGAATGGAATAAACTTCCTGCAGAGGCAGTGCAATGTAGTTCAGTTCGAAGCTTTAAGAATCGTTTAGATAAACACCTAAGCAAGATGCTGTAATCACTGACATCTATTTTATATTATTTGTTTATTTGTTTGTTATTATTTGTTTGTTTATTATTATTTGCTTGATTGTCATTTATCAGTTATCTGTTAATTTATTATTATTTACTATTTACCTGTTTGTTTACTATTTAACTACACCTGTGTATTTATTTACTTTATTTATTATTTTTTATATTATTACAATTTTCATTTTTTTTTTTTAATTTATTATTATAATAATTTTTTTCGCACCCGACCTAGTTATGGACCAAAAGGTCTCCTGTCGGCATGGTCCTCCTTTGTAATCTCATGTCTTTAGGAACACCATTCATTTAAGCTTCCAGTACTCTTTCTTTGGTCTTCCTCCTTCTACCCTCGCCTCTTCTTCCTCCTCCTCTTCTCTTCTCTTCCTCGTCCTCCTCTCTTCTCTCCATTCCCATGTATCTTCTCCAACCCATTTTTGTAGTTTTGCTTCCTCCATCATTATCTTCCATTTTGTTAGAAAAAAAAAATCTATTTCATATGTGATATCTATTACAGCGCACATCTTAGAATCGGTCATTTTATTGTATTATATATCATTGTCTGGGTATTTTTCAAAATACCCATTTGTTATAAAAAAAAAAAACAATAATACCTAGCACATGATCTATATATATATATATATATATATATATATATATATATATATATATATATTTATATATATATATATACTATATCATATATATATAATATAAATATATATATAATATATATATATATATATAGTATAACCTATTCCTCTTCTTTTCATTCGTTTGGTTGTTCTTCGTCCATTCCACCTACCTTCCCGTACCTACCTCTCTTTGTACTTTTGTTTAATCTCACTTCAAGGGGCTTAGGCAAAAGTAGGTTTAGTGGGTGCTCTGGTCGATAGGTTGTGTTTTATGTTCTTGTAGTTTGGATTAGAATGTGTAGTTAGTGCTCTTGACATATATCTGAGACTCTGTTCTTCCCTTCGAATGGAAAGAGGGGGAAAACCAGAGTCCACATAAAGACTTTCAACAGGAGAAGTCTTAAAAGCCCCAGTACAAATGCGTAGCGCCATGTTGTGTACTACATCCAGTTTTTTTCAATAGTGTCTTACATGCTGAGGCATAAACCTGAGAGCCATAATCAATCTTACTTAGGCATATGGCTTGATATAATCTGAATAGTGCAGTACGGTCAGCTCCAAAATTCATGCCGCTAACAATTTTAAAAGTGTTACATCGTTGTTTGACATTAACTGCTGTCTCATTTATATGGTCAGCAAAAGTTCATTTTTTGTCAAAAACAATTCCTAAATATTTATCTTTGTCTTCATATATTATAATTGAGTCTTCTAAAAATAATGTTGGGATACTTCCCTTTTTTGTGTTCTACAAAGGCGTATAGCTTTAGTTTTTTGGTAGAGAATTTAAATCCTTTATTATTTGCCCATTTAGTAGCAGCCTTAATTGCATTCTGAATTTTGATACAGGCTTCAACTGCAGTAGATTTACTACATATAAAAACAATATCATCTGCGAATGCTTGGCCAATTACTCCGACAGGGAGTTGTTCAAGTAATCCGTTAATGGCAACACTAAAGAAGGTTGGGCTAAGGACACTTCCTTGTGGAATACCTTCTTCCTGTAGATATTCTGATGATAGGCTAGAGCCTATTCGCACTTTTGAATATAGATTTGATAAAAAATCTTTGGCATAGTTAAATATATTGTCACCGATATTCCAATCTGCTAGCTGTTTTAAAATACCGGCTCTCCAGATAGTGTCAAAAGCTTTTTCCAAATCGAAGAACACTGCAATGGTCTGATTTCGGATTGCAAAAGCATTTTGTATCTCACGTGTGAGATATAATAGGGGATCCAAAGTACTTCTGTTTTTGCGGAAGCCATATTGCCTCTCTGATAATAAAGTCTTTGATTCTAGGAGCCACACCAAACGAATATTCACCATTCGTTCATAGATCTTAAAAATACAGCTGGTAAGAGCTATAGGCCTGTAACTTTTGGGATCACTAGGGTCTTTTCCAGGTTTCAAAATTGGAACTATAACAGAGTTTTTCCACAACTTATAAGAGGTTCCTGAACACCAAAATTCATTAAAAACATCAACAAAGAATTTGACGTTTTCAATTCCTTTCAGAGTCTACGCTCTTTTAGGGAAAACAGATTCATATGCTTTAATCGATTTTTGACTGATTTATTTTTGATATTTGGAATCAGTTTGGTGGCTCGCCGTTGTATTTCTTCCAATCTGACAATGTGATATAGACGAGATTAACCTGTTCTTCAACGATTTTCATATTACGATTATTTTTGCCTTTAACTAAAGACTTTATTTAAAAGAAAAAAAAATCCTTAGAGAATTAAATGTACTTCAATTACATCTTCATTCTGTTATTTTATAGCTCCCATCAAACGATTCTATTCAACGTAGAAATGTCCTTCCTGAAGTAAAGTGATCAATTTGAATTCCGAGTAATTAAAAAAAAAAAAAAAGTACAAATCTAACCTCTTAACACTCAGTACCAACTTCTAGTGCTCAGCCACTGCCGATCTCCAGAGGTTGATCTCCACTGGCCGAGCTCCAGAGGCCGAGCTCCACTGGCCGAGCTGCAGAGGCCGAGCTCCATAGGCCGAGCTCAGAGGCCGAGCTCCAGAGGCCGAGCTCCAGAGGCCGAGCTCCAGAGGCCGAGCTCCCGAGGCCGAGCTCCCGAGGCCGAGCTCCCGAGGCCGACATTCCAAGGCCGAGCTCCAAAGGCCGAGGTATCAAGGCCGAGCTCCCGAGGCCGAGCTCCCAAGGCCGAGGTCCCGAGGTCGAGCTCCACAGGCCGAGCTCCAGAGGCCGAGTTCCACAGGCCGAGCTCCCGAGGATGAGATCCAGAGGCCGAGCTCCCTAGGCCGAGCTCCACAGGCCGAACTCCACAGGCCGAGCTCCCGATGACGAGCTACAGAGGCCGAGCTCCATAGGTAGTGCTCCATAGTCCGAGCTCCACAGGCCGACCTCCAAAGGCCAAGCTTCACAGGTCGAGCTCCACAGGCCGAGTTCCACAGCCCGATCTCCAGAGACCGAGCTTCCAAGGCCGAGCTCCAAAGACTGAGCTCCAGAAACCTATCTCCCGAGGCCAAGCCTCTGAGGCCGAGTTCCCGAGGCCGAGCTCCAGAGGCCAAGCTCACAAGGCCGAGACCCTGAGGCTGGGCTCCACAGGCCGAGCTCCACAGGCCGAGCTCCACAGGCCGAGCTCCACAGGCCGAGGTCCACAGGCCGAGCTCCAAAGGCCGAGCTCCACAGGCCGAGGTCCACAGGCCGAGTTCCACAGGCCGAGCTCCACAGGCCGAGCTCCACAGGCCGAGCTTCTCAGGCCGAGCTCCACAGGCCGAGCTCCACAGGCCGAGCTCCCGACCCCGATCTCCCGAGGCCGAGCTCCAGAGGCCGAGCTACAGGGGCTGAGCTCCACATGTTGAGCTCCCAAACCCGAGCTCCCGAGGTCGAGCTGCAGAGGCCGAGCCTCCGAGGCCCAGTTCCCGAGGCCGAGCTCCCGATCAAGGGTTCCCGAGCTCCAGAGGCCGAGTTCTACAGGCCGAGCACCTGAGGCCGAGCTCCACAGGCAGAGCTGCAGAGGCCGAGCATCACAGGCCGAGCTCCACAGGCCGAGCTAAAAAGGCCTAGCTGCCGGGGCCGAGGTCTCGAGGCCGGGCTTCCGAGGCGGAGCTAACGAGGCCGAGCTCCCGAAGCCGGGCTCCAGAGGCCGAGCTCTTAAGGCCGAGCTCCACAGGCCGAGCTCCACAGGCCGAGCTCCACAGGCCGAGCTCCCGAGCCCGATCTCCAGAGGCTAAGCTCCAGAGGCCGAACTACAGGGGCCGAGCTCCACAGGTTGAGCTCCCAAACCCGAGCTCCCGAGGCCAAGCTGCAGAGGCCAAGCCTCCGAAGCCGAGTTCCCGAGGCCGAGCTCCCGAGTCCGAGGTCACGAGACCGAGATCCCGATTCCGGGCTCCACAGGCCGAGCTCCAGAGGCCGAGTTCCACAGGCCGAGCTCCCGAGTCCGAGCTCCACAGGCAGAGCTGCACAGGCCGAGCTCCACAGGCCGAGCTCCACAGGCCGAGCTAAAAAGGCCGAGCTCCCGGGGCCGAGGTCTCGAGGCCGGGTTTCCTAGACCGAGCTAACGAGGCCGAGCTCCCGAAGCCGGGCTCCACAGGCCGACCTCCGAAGGCCGAGCTCCACAGGCCGAGCTCCACAGGCCGAGCTCAAGAGGCAGAGCTCCCGAGGCCGGGGCACCACAGGACGAGCTCCAGAAGCCGAAATCCAGATGCCGAGCTCCCGAGGCTGAGCTGCAGAGGGCGAGCTCCAGAGGCCGAGCTTCAGAGGCAGAGCTCCAGAGACCGAGCTTCATAGGCCGAGCTCCACAGTCCAAGCTCAAGAGGCGGTGCTCCAAAGGCCGAGCTCCAAAAGCCGCGTTCCACAGGCCGGGCTCCAGATGTCGAGCTACAGAGGCTGAGCACCAGAAGCCGAGCTCCAGAGGCCGAGTTCCACAGGCCGAGCTCCAGAGCCCGAGTTCAACAGGCCGAGCTCCACAGGCCGAGCTCCATAAGCCGAGCTACAGAGGCCGAGCTCCACAGGCCGAGCTCTACAGGCCTAGATCTCGAGGCTGAGTTCACGAGGCCGAGTTCCACAGGCCGAGCTCCAAAGGGCGAGCTCCACAGGCCGAGCTCCACAGGCCGAGCTCCCGAGCGTGATCTCTCGAGGCCGATCTCCCGAGACCGAGATCCCGAGGCCGAGCCCCACAGACTGAGCTCCCGAAGCCGAATTCCCGAGGCCGAGCTCCCGAGGCATAGTCTCTGAGGCCGAACTCCCGAGGCCGAGCTCCAGAGGACGAGCTCACGAGGCCGAGATCCTCAGGCCGGGCTCCACAGGCCGAGCTCCACAGGCAGAGCTCCAGAGGCCGAGCTCCATAGGCCGAGCTCCATAGGCCGAGGTCCACAGGCCGAGCTCCAAAGGCCAAGCTCCACAGGCCGAGGTCCACAGGCCGAGTTCCACAGGCCGAGCTCCACAGGCCGAGCTCCACAGGCCGAGTTTCTCAGGCCGATCTCCCGAGGCCGAGCTCCACAGGCCGAGCTCTCGAGCCCGATCTCCCGAGGCCGAGCTCCAGAGGACGAGCTACAGGGGCCGAGCTCCACAGGTTGAGCTCCCAAACCCGAGATCCCGAGGCCGAGCTGCAGAGGCTGAGTCTCCGAGGCCGAGTCCTCGAGGCCGAGCTCCAGAGGCCGAGCTCTAGAGGCCGAGCTCCTGAGGCCGAGCTCCACAGGCCGAGCTCCATTTGTCGAACTCCATTGGCCGAGCTACCGAGGCCGAGCTCCAGAGGCCGAGCTCCCGAGGCTGCGTTCCCGAGGCTAAGCCTCCGAGGCCGAGTTCCCGAGGCCGAGCTCCAGAGGCCGAGCTCTAGAGGCCGAGCTAGAGAGGCCGAGCTCCACAGGTTGAGCTCCACAGGTGGAGCTCACGAGGCCGAGATCCCGAGGCCGGGCTCCACAGGCCGAGCTCCAGAGGACGAGCCTATAAGGTCGTGCTCCCGTTGCCGAGGTCCCGGGGCCGGGCTGCCGAGGCCTAGCTCACGAGGCAGAGCTCCCGAAACCGGGCTCCACAGGCCGAGCTCCTGAGGCCGAGCTCCATTTGCCGAGCTCCATTTGCCGAGCTCCATTGGCCTAGCTACCGAGGCCGAGCTCACGAGGCCGACCTCCCGAGGCCGGGGCTCCTCAGGCCGGGGCTCCTCAGGCCGAGCTCCAGAACCCGAGCTCCAGAGGCCGAGCTCCCGAGGCTGAGTTCCCGAGGTTGAACTCCAGAGGCCGAGCTTCACAGGCCGTGCTTCACAGGCCGACCTCCAAAGGCCGAGCTCCACAGTCGAGCTCCACAGGCGGGCCTCCAGGTGTGGAGCTACAGAGGACGAGTTTCACAGGCCGAGCTCTACAGGCCGAGATCACGAGGCCAAGCTCCCGAGGCCGAGCTCCACAGGCCGAGCTCCAGATCCCGAGCTCCAAAGGCCGATTTCATCACACGAGGCCGACCTCCCGAGGCCGGGGCTCCTCAGGCCGGGGCTCCTCAGGCCGAGTTCCAGAAGCCGAGCTCCAGAGGCCGAGCTCCAGAGGCTGAGTTCCCGAGGCTGAACTCCAGAGGCCGAGCTCCAGAGGCCGTGTTTCACAGGCCGACCTCCAAAGGCCGAACTCCACAGCCGAGCTCCACAGGCGGGCCTCCAGGTGTGGAGCTACAGAGGACGAGTTTCACAGGCCGAGCTCTACAGGCAGGGCTCCCGAGGCCAAGGTCCCGAGGCCGAGCTCCCGAGGCTGACCTACAGAAGCCGAGCTCCCGAGGACAAGTTCCACAGGCCGAGCTCCACACGTCGAGCTCCAGAGGCCGAGCTCCAAAGGCCGAGCTCCATAGGCCGAGCTCCACAGACCGAGCTCCAAAGGCCGAGCTCCCGCTGCCGAGTTCCAGAGTATGAGCTCACGAAGTCGAGCTCCCGAGGACGAGCTCAAAAGGCCGAGTTCCACAGGCCGAGCTCCATAG
>NW_027467508.1:297500-302500 GCF_046742065.1 Oratosquilla oratoria
GCTCCATAGGCCGAGCTACAGAGGCCGAGCTTCCGAAGTCGAGCTCCCGAGGCCGAGCTCCAGAGGCCGAGATCCCGAGGCCGAGCTACAAAGGCCGTGCTCCACAGCCCGAGCTCCACAGGCCGAACATCATAGGCCGAGCTCCCGAGGCCGAGCTTCAAAGGCTGAGCTCCACAGGCCAAGCTCCACAGGCCGACCTCCAGAGGCCGAGCTCCAGAGGCCGAGCTCCACAGGCCGAACTCCACAGGCCTAGCTCCACAGGCCGAGTTCCCGAGGCCGAGTTCCCCAGGCCGAAGTCCAGAGGCCGAGCTCCCAAGGCCAAGCTCCCGAGACCAAGCTCCCGAGGTCGAGCTCCCGAGAACGAGCTCCAGAGGCCGAGCTTCCGAGGCCGAGCTCCTGAGGCCGAGCTACCAAGGCCGAGCTCCCGAGGCCGATCTCCCGAGGCCGAGCTAGAGAGGCCGAGCTCCAGAGGCCGAGCTGCACAGGCCGAGCTCCCGAGGATGAGCTCCAGAGGCCGAGCTCCCTAGGCCGAGCTCCACAGGCCGAGCTCCCGAGGCCGAGCATCAAAGGCCGAGCACCACAGGCCGAGTATCAAAGGCCGAGCACCACAGGCCGAGCTCGACAGGCCGAGCTCCCGAGGACGAGGTACAGAGGCCGAGCTCCACAGGCCGAGCTCCCAAGGCCGAGCTCCAGAGGCCGACCTTCAAAGGCCGAGCTCCACAGGCCGAGCTCCCGAGAACTAGCTACAGAGGCCGAGCTCCACAGGCCGAGCCCCTGAGGCCGAGCTCCACTGGCCGAGTTCCAAAGGCCGACGACCTCCACAGGCCCACCTCCACAGGCCCATCTCCACAGGCGGGGCTCCATAGCTCGGCATTTTAAGCTCGGCCTCTGGAGCTCGGCCTGTGGAACCTGGCCTCGGGATCTAGGCCTCGTGATCTCGGCCTCCGGAGCTCGGCCTCGGGAACTCGGCCTCGGAGACTTGGCCTCTGCAGCTAGGCCTCGGGAGCTCGGGTTTGGGAGCTCAATCTGTGGAGCTCGGCCCCTGTAGCTCGGCCTCTGGAGCTCGGCCTCGGGAGATCGGGCTCGGGAGCTCGGCCTGTGGAGCTCGGCCACGGGAGCTCGGCCTGAGGAGCTCGGCCTGTGGAGCTCGGCCTGTGGAGCTCGGCCTGTGGAGCTCGGCCTGTGGAGCTCGGCCTGTGGAGCTCGGCCTGTGGAGCTCGGGCTTTGGAGCTCGGCCTCTGGACCTCGGCCTATGGAGCTCGGCCTATGGAGCTCGGCCTCTGGAGCTCTGCCTGTGGAGCTCGGCCTGTGGAGCCCGGCCTCATGATCTCGGCCTCGTGAGCTTGGCCTCTGGAGCTCGGCCTCGGGAGCTCGGCCTCAGAGGCTTGGCCTCGGGAGCTCGGCCTCGAGAGCTCGGGTTCGGGAGCTCAGTCTGTGGAGCTCGGCCTCGGGGGATCGGCCTCGGGAGATCGGCCTCGGGAGATCGGGCTCGGGAGCTCGGCCTGTGGAGCTTGGCCTCGGGAGCTCGGCCTGTGGAGCTTGGCCTCTTGAGCTCGGCTTTGGGAGCTCGGAATCTCGAGCTCGGCCTATGGAGCTCGGCCTCGAGAGCTCATACTTTGGAGCTCGGCCTCGAGAGCTCGGCCTGTGGAGCTCGGCCTGTGGAGCTCGGCCTTTGGAGCTCTGCCTCTGGAGCTCGAACCGTGGAGCTCGGCCTGTGGAACTAAGCCTGTGGAGGTGGGTCTGTGGAGGTCGGCCTGTGGAGCTCGGCCTGTGGAGCTCGGCCTTCGGAGCTCGGCCTATGGAGCTCGGCCTGTGGAGCTCGGCCTCTGAAGCACGGCCTCGGGAGCTTGGTCTCGGGAGCTTTGCCTCGGGAGTCCCGCTAGTAGAACTTAGCCTATGGAACTCGGCCTCTGGAGCTTAGCCTCTGGAGCTCGACTTTGGGAGCTCGGAATCTCGATCTTGGCATCTGGAACTCGGACTCTGGAGCTTGGTCTCGTGAGCTTGGTCTCGTGAGCTTGGCCTCATGAGCTCGGCCTCGGCTTCTGGTGCTCGGTCTTTGGAGCTCGGCCTGTGGAGCTCGGCCTGTGGAGCTCGGCCTGTGGAGCTCGGCCTGTGGAGCTCGGCCTGTGGAGTTCGGCCTGTGGAGTTCGGCTTGTGGAGCTCGGCCTCTGGAGCTTAGCCTGTTGAGCTCGGCCTTTGCAGCCCTGCCTCGGGAGCTCGGCCTCGTGAGCTCGGGCTTGGGAGCTCGGCCTCTGGAGCTCGTCCTGTGGAGCTCGGCCTGTAGGGCTCGGCCTGTAGAGCTCGGCCTGTGGAGGTCGGCCTCTGGAGCTCGGCCTAGCTGTGGAGCTTGTCCTGTGGAGCTCGAGCTGTGGAGCTTGAGTTATGACTCGGGAGATCTCCTGAGCTTGGCCTCGTGAGCTCGGCCTCATGAGCTCGGCCTCGGCTTCTGGAGCTCAGCCTTTGGAGCTCGGCCTGTGGAGCTCGGCCTGTGGAGCTCGGCCTGTGGAGCTCGGCCTGTGGAGTTCGGCCTGTGGAGTTCGGCTTGTGGAGCTCGGCCTCTGGAGCTTAGCCTGTTGAGCTCGGCCTTTGCAGCCCTGCCTCGGGAGCTCGGCCTCGTGAGCTCGGGCTTGGGAGCTCGGCCTCTGGAGCTCGTCCTGTGGAGCTCGGCCTGTAGAGCTCGGCCTGTAGAGCTCGGCCTGTGGAGGTCGGCCTCTGGAGCTCGGCCTGTGGAGCTTGTCCTGTGGAGCTCGAGCTGTGGAGCTCGAGCTATGGAGCTCGGTCTCTGGACCTTGGCCTCTGGAGCTCGGTCTCTGGAGCTCGGCTTGTGGAGCTCGGCCTGTGGAGCTTGGACTGTGGAGCCCGGCCTCGGGAGCTCGGCCTGGTGAGTTCGACCTCGGGAGGTCGGTTTCGGGAGCTCGGCCTCAGGTGCTCTGCCTCGGGAGCTCTGCCTTCTGCAGGGTGCTCTGCCTCTGGAGCTCGGCTTCTGTAGCTCGGCCTGTGGAGCTCGGCCTCTGTAACTCGGCCTCGGGAGGTTGGACTCGGGAGATCTCCTGAGCTTGGCCTCGTGAGCTCGGCCTCATGAGCTCGGCCTCGGCTTCTGGAGCTCAGCCTTTGGAGCTCGGCCTGTGGAAGTCGGCCTGTCGGCCTGTAGAGCTTGGCCTGTGGAGCTCGGCCTGTGGAGCTCGACCTGTGGAGCTCGGCCTCTGGAGCTCGGCCTGTGGAGCTTGGCCTATTGAGCTCGGCCTGTGCAGCCCTGCCTCGGGAGCTCGGCCTCTTGAGCTCGGCCTCTCTAGCTCGGCCTTGGGAGCTCGGCTTATTGAGCTCGTCCTGTGGAGCTCGTCCTGTGGAGCTCGGCCTGTAGAGCTCGGCCTGTAGAGCTCGGCCTGTGGAGCTCGGCCTGTGGAGCTCGGCCTGTGGAGCTCGGCCTGTGGAGCTCGGTCGCTGGAGTTCGGCCTCTGGAGCTCGGTCTCTGGAGCTCGGCCTCTGGAGCTCGGCCTGTGGAGCTCGGCCTGTGGAGCTCGGACTATGGAGCTCGGCCTCGGGAGTTCGACCTCGGGAGCTCGGCCTCGGGAGCTCGGCCTCTGTAGCTCGGCCTCTGTAGCTCGGCCTGTGGAGCTCGGCTTCTGTAGCTCGTCTTCAGGAGCTCGTCCTGTGGAGCTCGGCCTGTGGAGCTCGGCCTTTGAAGGTCGGCCTCGGGAGCTCGGCCTTGGGAGCTAAGCCTGTGGAGCTCGGCCTCGCGAGCTTGGCCTCGTGAGTTCGACCTCGGGAGCTCGGCCTTGGGAGCTCGGCCTCGGGAGCTTGGACTCTGTAGCTCGGCATGTGGAGCTCGGCCTCTGTAGGTTGACCTCAGGAGCTCGGCCTCGGGAGCTTGGACTCTGTAGCTCGGCATGTGGAGCTCGGCCTCTGTAGGTTGACCTCAGGAGCTCGGCCTCGGGAGATCGGGATCGGGCGCTCGACACGTGGAGCTTGGCCTCGAGAGCTCGGCCTGTGGAGCTCGGCCTCTGGAGTTCGGCCTCGGGAGCTCGGCCTGAGGAGCTCGGCCTATGGAGCTCGGCCTATGGAGCTCGGCCTTTGGAGCTCGGTTTCGGGAGCTCGGCCTCTGGAGCTCGTTCTCGGTAGCTCGGCCTCTGGAGCTCGGCCTCGGGATCTTGGCCTGTGGAGCTCGGCCTCAGGAGCTCGGCCTCGGGGGTTCGCCCCTCTGAACTCTGCCTGTGGAGCTCGGCCTCGGGAGCTCGGCCTGTGGAGCTCGGCCTCGGGAGCTCGGCCTGTGGAGCTCGGCCTCGGGAGCTCGGCCTGTGGAGCTCGGCCTATGGACCTCAACCTTTGGAGCTCGGCCTGTGGAGCTGGGCCTTTGAGGCTCGACCTCGGGAGCTTGGCCTCGGGAGCTCGGCCTCTGGACTTCGGCCTCGGGAACTCGGCCTGTGGAGCTAGGCCTGTGGAGTTCGGCCTGTGGAGCTCGGCCTGTGGAGCTCGGCCTCTGGAGGTCGGCCTGTGGAGCTTGGCCTGTGGAGCTCAGCCTTTGAAGCTCGGTCTCGGGAGCTCGGTCTATGGTGTTCGGCCTCTGGAGCTAGGCCTCGGGAGGTCGGCCTCGGGAGCTCGGGCTCTGTAGCTCGGCCTGTGGAGCTCGGCCTCTGTAGCTCGTCCTGGGGAGCTCGGTCTGTGGAGCTCGGCCTATGGAGCTCGGCCTTGGAAGGTCGGCCTCAGGAGCTCTTATTGGGAGCTCGACCTTTGGAGCTCGGCCTATGGAGCTCGGCCTCTGTAGCTCGGCCTGTGGAGCTCGGCCTGTGGAGCTCGGCCTTTGAAGCTCGGTCTCGGGAGCTCGGCCTGTGGTGCTCGGCCTATGTAGTTCGGCCTCTGGAGCTCGGCCTCTGGAGATCGGCCTCTGTAGCTCGTCCTCGGGAGCTCGGCCTGTGGAGCTCGGCCTAGGGAGCTCGGCCTCTGGAGCTCATCCTCGGGAGCTCGGCCTGTGGAGCTCGGCCTCGGGAGATTGGCCTCTGGAG
>NW_027467508.1:307500-324460 GCF_046742065.1 Oratosquilla oratoria
GAGAGAGAGAGAGAGAGAGAGAGAGAGAGAGGGAGAGAGAGAGAGAGAGAGAGAGAGAGAGAGAGAGAGAGAGAGAGAGAGAGAGAGAGAGAGAGAGAGAGAGAGAGAGAGAGAGAGAGAGAGAGAACGAACGGTCACAGAAGAATAAAGGAGAGGAAAGTGGGTAACAAAGGTTAAGAAAAGAAAAGGAAAGAAAAGACAAAGATGGTGAGAGAGAGAGAGAAGGAGAGAGAAAGAGAGAAACACCAAGGATTTAAACTCTTCATTCTTGTGTCACATGTTACGTGTACATACACGCAAGCACGTACGTACGCACACACACACACACACACACACACACACACACACACACACACACACACACACACACACACACACACACACACACACACACACACACACACACACACACACACACACTAAGATTTTATATGTGTACTTGATATAGAGCGGAAATGTTCTTTTGCCCATGCGTGCCACATACTTTAAAGTAGCGAGTTAATTAGATAAAATATCATTAATGATAATAATAATACTGCAAAGGCCAGTGACTTCGAATGGTATTAGGAAAACGAAAATGCTGGAAACTGAAGACTTAAGGAAATGCTTTTCCAGAACATAAATAACCAATTCAGCATGACATCGGCTTGACCTTTCTTCAATAATTCTCTTCCTTATATGGTTGATAACAAGACAAAAGGCACCCCTTCCACCCCACCTCCCCCTTCACCCCCAGGTCTGGGGGTAAGGGGCGGGGAAGGGGGTACTTATATGCGCATCCACGGCCTCCCCGTGTTCATCCAACACTTGTACTTTTTCAATATTATAAAGAGAGAAAGAGAGAGAGAGAATTTTAGGAATTTATGAAGTTTGTGGCTATTTGCCACGCGCCGGAGCCAAAGGCCATTCAGCGCATATATGTCAACCAGTTATCTATACATTAAAATACTAATATACAATCTATTTTAGTTATAAAATCATAAAAGTTATTCTATATATTTAAAATATGTAGATGCTATTTTTCACATTCATAGCAAGTAAGGTTTACTTCTCTACTCATCTTTTAAGAATTTGCAAAGCTTTCCTACAGGGGTATCCATTCCTAAAATACTTGTTAGCGGTTTATTGGCTAAACTGAATTTTCTTCTTTGATCAGAATAGAGAGGACATTCAGTAAGTATATGCCTCACTATGATGTTAATATTACAATTGGAGCACTGGGGGACCTGTCTCTCTGCTCCACTAGTTAGGAGGTACTTGTGGGTTAGGTATGTGTGCCCTATACGTAGGCGTGTTAAAACTATGCTGGACCTTCTGTCCATCCCTGTATAGGTCCAAGGGCTGACAGAAGGTCTGATTGACTTTAGTTTAAAATTGCTGTTCGTGTTGGACCATTGGGCCTGCCACCTGATCCTACAGTATGATCTAATAAAAAAAATTAAGGTCTTCGCAGGGAACCTTTATAGAGCGGAAACCCGGGATGGAAGCTGCCTGTTTGGCAGCTGTATCAGCTTGCTCATTTCCACGAATTCCCACGTGTGAAGGAACCCAGCAGAACTTTATGTCAACTTGTTTTCGAGAGTGCAGGAGGACCAGCCAATTCTGCACCTCTTGGATAAGCTGATTAGGGGGTATCAATCCTTGTAGCGCTGTCAATGCACTTTGGGAATCGCAATGAATCCTCATTTCTGCTTGTGTTAAAAATAAGTATTAGACAGCTATAGACAGCATAAATTTCTGCATTAAAATTTGAGAATTGATTGGGAAGGCTCCTTTTAATTATTTTTTCTCCAAGGATAATAGCACATCCAGTTCCAGTAACCGTTTTTGACCCATAAGTGTATACAGCAATCGAGTTTTTGTGTTCAGAAATATGGGCTAAGAAGCTACTTCTCAGTTGAGCACTTGAGTTGATCTTTTTGCTTTCTTTCATTTGGCAAATGTTTATAGGTGGCCTACACCACGGAGGGTATTTTGCAAAAGTGATTTCCATAACTAGAGGAGGAATAAGGCCTACCTCTCTTGTACTATTGTTTAATCTCACTTCAAGGGCCTTAGGCAAAGTAGGTTTAGTGGGTGCTCTGTCGATAGGTTGTTTTATATACTTGTAGTTTGGATTAGAATGTGTAGTTAGTGCTCTTGACATATATCTGAGACCCTGTTCTTCCCTTCGAATGGAAAGAGGGGGAAAACCAGAGTCCACATAAAGACTTTCAACAGGAGAAGTCTTAAAAGCCCCAGTACAAATGCGTAGCGCCATGTTGTGTACTACATCCAGTTTTTTCAATAGTGTCTTACATGCTGAGGCATAAACCTGAGAGCCATAATCAATCTTACTTAGGCATATGGCTTGATATAATCTTAATAGTGTAGTACGGTCAGCTCCAAAATTCATGCCACTAACAACTTTAAGAATGTTACATCATTGTTTGACATTAACTGCTGTCTCATTTATATGGTCAGCAAAAGTTCATTTTTGGTCAAAAACAATTCCTAAATATTTAACTTTGTCTTCATATATTATAATTGAGTCTTCTAAAAATAATGTTGGGATTACTTCCCTTTTTTGTGTAGAGAATTTAAATCCTTTATTATTTGCCCATTTAGTAGCAGCATTAATTGCATTCTGAATTTTGATACAGGTTTCAACTGCAGTAGATTTACTACATATAAAAACAATATCATCTGCGAATGCTTGGCCAATTACTCCGACAGGGAGTTGTTCAAGTAATCCATTATTGGCAACGCTAAAGAAGATTGGGCTAAGGACACTTCCTTGTGGAATACCTTCTTCCTGTAGATATTCTGATGATAGGGTAGAGCCTATTCGCACTTTTAAATATAGATCTGATAAAAAATCTTTGGCAAAGTTAAACATATTGCCACCGATATTCCAATCTGCTAGCTGTTTTAAAACACCGGCTCTCCAGGTAGTGTCAAAAGCTTTTTCCAAATCGAAGAACACTGCAATGGTCTGATTTCGGATTGCAAAAGCATTTTGTATCTCACGTGTGAGATATAATAGGGGATCCAAAGTACTTCTGTTTTTGCGGAAGCCATATTGCCTCTTTGATGATCAAATTCTTTGATTCTAGGAGCCACACCAAACGAATATTCACCATTTCGTTCATAGATTTTAAAAATACAGCTGGTAAGAGCTATAGGCCTGTAACTTTTGTGATCACCAGGGTCTTTTCCAGGTTTCAAAAATGGAAACTATAACAGAGTTTTTCCACAACTTATAAGAGGTTCCTGAACACCAAAATTCATTAAAAAACATCAATTAAAGATTTTTTTAGACTCCCGAGGTAGATGGGAAATCATTGCATATGTGATATCATCTTCTCCAGGTGCTGTTGGTGAAGATAAAGATAAGGCATGTTCAAATTCGATGATGTTAAATGGAGTGTTATATGCCTCAGCATTAGTGCAAGCAGGCGGAAGTAACTACTGTTGT
Organism: Oratosquilla oratoria; assembly: GCF_046742065.1. Taxonomy (NCBI): domain Eukaryota; kingdom Metazoa; phylum Arthropoda; class Malacostraca; order Stomatopoda; family Squillidae; genus Oratosquilla; species Oratosquilla oratoria. The sequence goes on from NW_027467508.1 coordinate 310,958, forward strand.
GTTTCCTTATTACTGTGGAATTCAGGGGAGTCGTGACTGGCACTTGAGATATTTGAGTAGTGCTGTGCAAATGCCTCTGCCACTTCTCTTGTATCTGATATACCAACTAAGTTGATTTTTAGAATGGGCAGGGGGGAGGGGGAAAATTTCCCTGATAGTTTGCGTACTCTGTCCCAAACTAAAATAAGTGGGGAATTATACTTTAATTCTGATATGTATCTTATGAACGTCTCTCTCCTTGCTTCTTTGAAAATTTGCTTTTGTTTAGAAAGGTTTCTCTTGTATATCAACCTGTTTATCAGGATTGGACGTCATAGATAACGATTGAAACAGGCTCTACAAAATTTTCAGCACAAGGCACCAATAAAATTCCACCAAGGTATCAGTGTACGTCGAGGTTACCCTCTTGTTATGGCAATGGATAGCATAGCTCCTCCAGTCATTATACTAGTTAGATATTCGTATGCACCTGAAGGACTAGGGAAATCATTAGTTTTACGAGTGACTTTGGTGGATCTTTCATAGTGTTGCCAATTTGCTTCCTTTGTCTTCCATTTGGGCAAACATGGGGAGGGTATATTTTGGACATACTTAAGATGTATGGGAAAGTGGTCACTTCCATAGGGATTATCATCCACTGACTACTGATAATCTAATCTTAAAGATGATGAGCATATTGTAAGATCAATTGCAGAATTGAAGTTGTGGACTACATCAAACCTTGTGGGGGAACCATCGTTCATTAAAACTATATTATAGTCTAGTAGTTCTTCAATTAAAAGTCCACGATGGTCGCATCTATTTTCTCCCCATAATGTATGTTTTGCATTAAAATCCCCCATTAAAATGAAAGGTTGAGGTAGCTGGTTCAAAAGTGATTGTAAATCGTTAACTTCTAATTGCCTTGGATTACCATCTCTATCCACTAATTGAGATTCTAAGTCAGGTTCTAGATATAGGGAGCACAAAGTGATCCATTTATTAATAAAGATTTGTGTTGCACAAACTTGTAGTATCGTGTTTAATTGTACAGCTTTTTGTGGTAATGACTTGGTCAAAATAATACTTGTGCCACCATGAGCACGTTCACCTACAGGAGGTGGAGATTTGTAGAATGTAAAGTTGTGTCCACAGTTGGGTATAACATTGCCCACTTTAGTTTCTTGTAGATAAATGGCGTCTAATTTATGTTCTTTAAAAAGAACCCAGATCTGTTCTCTATTTGAATGGAAACCTCGCATGTTTCATTGACATAGGGCCATTATTTGTTTATTGGATGGTTTTTTATTTGGTTTTCCAGGTATGGAATGGTTTGTTTTGGGAAGAATCTGTTTATGTTTTGTAGAGGAATATGACAGGTTGTCGAGAGTTCTGCTATTTCCTTTCTTTGGTGTCCTACCATGATGTGAAGATTTAGTTGATGGTGAGGGAGTACGGGGTCTCTATTTGTCTTTGAGGCTCCATCTCCACATCTTGCACCTGAGCTGTACGAGTTGCTTTGATCAAGGTGTCATTTTGGGAGTTATCCAGATCAGGCCTCTTTCGTGAGGCCTGAGAAGTTCCCTGGAGAGGGGTTTTGGACAAGGGATTATTCTGGGAATTACCCAGATAAGGGGGCAAAGCTGCCTGGGAGGTCTTTAGTGAGGCCTGAGAAGTTTCCTGGAGAGGGTTTTGATCAAGGGGTCATTCTGGGAATTACTCAGATCAGGCGGTAAAGCTGCCTGGGAGGCCTTATGAGAGGCCTTTGGAGTCCCCTGGAGAGAGGACGAAGAAGGTTTCCGAGATGAAGTCTGAGAAGTTGAAAGCACTTCAAGCTCAGAGGGGGAAGGCTGAAGTTTTGGATTGGGATTGGATTTTATAGGTTGATTCTTAATTGAATTTCCATCTTTTAGAACATCACTATATTGAGGTCTACTGAACAGCAGTCTTTTTGCCTGGCCAATGCTTAGATGTTCTGCTTGAGCTTTCTCTATAGCTGCTTTTTCCTTTTTAAATGACTCACATTCTTTATATCTAGCACTATGATTTCCCATACAATTTATACATAATGTAGGATTTGAACAATCATCTTCATGTTTTTATAATGAGCAGGTTGCCACATAGCTGATCTTTTGTGCATACCTTTGATGAGTGACCATAGCCAAAACACTTGAAGCATTGTAGTGGTCTATGCTTAAAAGTTCTGACATGAAATCTTTCTCTGTCAATGTATATATATTCTGGAATTTGATCATTTTTAAATGTAAAAATAATCATTTTTTACTTTGGTACCTTGAAAAATGTCCAAATTTTATCATCACACATTTCAAGTAGTTCCTCATCAGACAGGTCATATAAATGTTGGCATAACTAAAATTATAGTGTGGTTTGGCCTCTTTTATTATATCTGTGTTTTTAAGTTAAGAAATCTTGTTCCCTTGTCTATAAGACCTTGTAGAAACCAAATATCTGGTTTTTCCGAACATGGAAATATCAGAGTTGTTAATTGTTCCTACCATTGATCTCAAATGTTTTTTGAAATAACAATTACAAAATGGCAGGTATAGGTTAATAGCACGTCTTTCTCTCTATAAAATAAGTCCACATTAAAATAAAACTTTTTGAATGAAATTGCATTTAAGCTCTCCGAAGATTGTAAGCTTAAAAGCTTTAAAAAATGATAAGCAAATTATCCAAATGATTAAAATTTCTAGTATCACAATACTTTATAACTTTCATTTCTCCGAACTTTCCAAACATCTCCAAAAATTTGGAACAATTCTAGTGGGAGAGAATAATATAAAGAATTCTCTCGTCTCCATTTGGTACAGTACATAGCAGGATATCCTTCGGTTTTTTTTTAGGAGCTCCTACTCCTGGTGTGGCAATGTTAGGAGAGGGATCGGGGGGTTTAGGAGGAGGATCAGGTAGTGGTGGGGGTTTAGAATGTGTAGCGTCCAACAGACGCCATGATATATTTATAAGCCACACCATATATTGAGAAGGAAGGATCAGTACATAGAAGAAGATACTGCAGTTGCCTGATGCCTCAAGCAATCAAAAGCATTAAAAATGAAAGTCTCTGGAAAGTTCGGGGAAGTTCACAAGAACGAACTATTATACACATGCAGGGTCTCGGAGGCGAGTTTAGTGTCATTTGTCAAGCCGAAGTTTTGTCCTACTTTTGTTTTGTCCCATTTAGGTTGGAGTTCCCGCCGTAGTCACTCAGCATGTGTAGCTGGCTAAGGAGAAAGGAATGTCGGTAGCCTAGTACCTGCCTCGCAAACATGCAATTTCACCCCAGGTCGGTGAGCCTATCGTGCCCTCGCAGGGAGTAGTGACCTCGCGGTATCCATCCCCACATGACTGGGTTTCAGACATGTAGCTTGAGAGAGATCCAAGATAACCAGGAACCTTCCTTAACAAGAACTTAGAGATACGCTGGTGAAACAAGCGAGAGTAGGGTAGCAAATATGAAGGATAGGGATAGGTGGAGTTCACAAAGGTAAAAGGGGTGAGGGACCCCCCTTATCTATTCACTACCCTCCCATATACATATTATTAATTTACTAACTACTATAGATTATATATATATATATATAAATATAGAATATATATATATATATATATATATATAGAGTATATAAAATGTAGATATATAATAATATATATATATTAGATAATATATCTGCCTATGTTATCTATTTACCCTGTCTATCTTATTATCTCTCTCTCTCTCTCTCTCTCTCTCTCTCTCTCTCTCTCTCTCTCATCTCATCTCTCTCTCTCTCTCTCTACTCTCTCTCACTCTATTTTTCGTCTAATAGGACACAGACAGGATCAGAACATGCATAATTACATCTTTAGTATGTTGTTATTGTATTAATATAATTCTACTTACGAAGCATCCATCTTCCTTGTCAGCGTACTGCTTTATGTAGAAATACAATAAGGCAACAATAAGTTATTACCATCAGCAACGGTTGGTTGTATGGAAAGTGAAGGAGAAGAAGGAGGAGAAGAATGAAGAAGGAAGAGGAGGTAGAGAAGGTAGAGGTTGGAGGATGAGGAGGAAGAATAGGAGGAACCGAATAAGACGAGAAGGAAAAGAAGGAGGAGGAGTCGAAGAAGAGGTAGGATAAGGAGGAGGGTTGGAGATGGAGGCGGAAGAGGAGGAGGAGGAGGAGCAAGGAGGAAGAAGGAAGAGGAGGATGAGGAGAGAGGATGTAAGGAGGAGGAGAAGGAGATAGAGGAGGGTAAAGGAGAAGGAATGGGAGGAAGGAGGAGGAATGAGGAGGAAGGAGAATAAGATGCGAGGGAATAGGAAGAAGGAGAAGGAGGAGAGGGAGGACAAATGAGAAAGAGGAGGAAGAGAAGGAGGATGGAGATAAGGAGGGGAGATAAATGATAATGTAAAAAAAAGTATGGGAAAGAAAATGTAAAAAAAAAAAAATAAAAAAAAAATTAAAACGGTTAATTTAAGAAAGCAGACAAGACACCTAAAGATGTGGTACGGGAAGGTAGGTGGAATTGGACAAAGAAAATCAATAAAACGAAATGAAAAGAAGAGGAATATATATAAATTATATATATAATATTATATATTATTTAGTATATATATATGTATACTATACTATACATAAATATATATTATATACAAACATACATATACCAAGCCTTTTTTCACACTTACCAGGGAGGTAGCCAAAAATTAAAAGGCATAAAATCATTCCCACCCATTCCATCCCCGAAAAACACTCCACATCCCCTCCACCCTCCCTCCCATCTTTGTCACCTCCTAGATGACGGTGTACATCCCTGCACCCTGTCCCCACTGTCCCTGTGTCCGAAGCAGTGGTCGCCCAATGACACAGCACATCCACAGCAAGGCCGATTCATTAATTCGGCGATCCTCGCCCCACACCCCTGTCTGTTACCCCATATAAAGGAGAGGACTGGTAGAAATCCCTTCGGGCTGCGTCAAAATTTTTGCCTCACATACACTACCTCACCCCCCATTCCCCCGTCTATTCCACCTCATGCATCACAACATTTTCCATTTATACAACTCATTCTCCAATTCACCCCTGTCTTTTGTCCCTCTGCCCTCCGTCCTTACCTCCAACACTGACATTCCCCTCTTCCCCAAAGCCCCCTGTCACCCCATCCATTCTCATCTTTGCATCCTAGGACGTCCCCATCATGTTCACTCCCTCCACATCTGTGGCCTTCGCCATACCTCATTTACATAGTCTTTCTTCACTCATTCTTTCCATGTGTTCCAAAACCAACCTAATACTTCTTTTCATCAACCTATCTCCCAACTCCCTTTCCACCCCTGTTCTCCTCCATCACCTTCCTCATTTCTCACTCTATCTAGCCTAGTAACCCCCCATCATTACTATCTCAGAACATTTCATTCTCAAACACATTCAAGTTCCTTTCTCTCTTCCTCTCTTATGTTCCATGGTTTCTGCTCCATATGTGCTGTTGGTACAATCCACTCCTTCATACAGTCTCCTCTTAGGCATCCATTCCTAAATTTCTATTCCTCATTACACTTTTAATCCACCAACGGCATTTACTCGCTTCTCTTTCATTCTACATACTACCTCCACCTTCACTCCTCCTTTTCCTGCGTCATATATTGCACCCAAATATCTAGTAAACTATCCACTTCCTCTAGTTGCTCTCCCTTAATGCTCAAGCTTCCAGATTACTGCCACTTTCACCCCTTGTACATCTCATCACCTTACTTTTACCCACATTTATCTTCAGCTTTCTTCTTATCACAACACTCTCCCAAACTCCTGTCACCAACTTCCTCAATCCCTCCTCCGAACCTGCCACAAGCGCAGTGTCGTCCCGCAAACAACAGCTGGCTCATCCCACTTTTCTCTATTTTCCTAAACCTTCTCCATCCCTGACCCACTAACCCTTGCAATTCATCTCTCGCACCCCACCCATGCATCCAATGTATAAGTTGAACAGCCAGGGTGGTGACATAACACATTCCCTGACGAGAGTTCCCACCTTTAACCTCAAAACCACTCACTCTCTCCATCTCTAATCCCTGACACAAGCTCTACTACTCACAGTAAAAACCTCTTGACCTCCCAGTAAGCTTTCCTTCTATCCCGTATATCCGCATATCCTCCCATGTGCCTTTCTGTCATACCTTAACGTAAGCCTTTTCCAGGATCCATAAAGGCCCAGAAAACCTCCTTCCCCCTTTCCTATAAGCTTTCTCACATATCTAGTCTTACCACAAAAATCTGATATACACCACCTCTACCTGTCCTGAAACCCTCACTGTTCCTCTCCAATTACTCCCCCTGTTCCTACTCCTAATTCTCTCTCAATACAAGATACCTCCCATAAGCCTTCCCAACAACACTTAACAAGCTAATCACACTCTGAAACTACTAAATTCACACTTGTCCCACCTTTCCCTTGTAAAGCGGAAACTATACAAGCACACCTCCAGTCATCTGGCACTCTACCTTTCTTCTCCCAGCAAACATTGAAATAACCTCACCAACCAGTCCCACCATCACTAACACTCCTCCCTTTTTAAGACATTTTAGCATGGCATCCATCCCAGACCAGGTGCTCTTACCTGCTTTTCCATCATCTTAACTGCTGCCTTTCACTTCATCATTCCTTATTTCTCCTCCATTTTCCTCACTCACTCACTCTCATTTTCCTTAGCAATTTCCCACCTGCACCAATCTTTACTTCCCTAAAACTTTCCTTCACCTTAAGCAAACTCCCTAAAATATTCCTAGCCCATCTTTCCCTAACTGCCTTCTCTTCCATTATCATCTCTACCATCTGGGCACCTTTTACCTTTTCTTCTCTACTTGATTCGCATCCTCTTCCTCTCTTAATTTTCTTTCACAAAACATCTTTTTATTACTTTCAAATTATTTTCTGTCATACTCCCTTACCCATTTTACATACTGCTCTCCCTCATATGCCTCCTTTAACTTTTTTTTTTTTCTTTTCCTTTTCCCCTGTACGTCTCATATGACTCCTTCGTCCTATTTTGTAACCAATACTGTTGTAAGCACGCTTCTTCTCTTCTACAAACCTTCTTAATTTACCTCATCCCACCATTCACTACCCTTCATGAAGTTCTATTTCCTCCTGACCTTCTTGTTCCACACACACATACCTTTGCACAATCATTGTGGACTCCCTCCTTGAACCATCCCCATTCCTCCTCCACACAGCTGACCATCTACCTCCTTACTCTATCCTTCACTCCCATCCCACTCCTCCTTCAGCTTCCTCTTGTACTTCTTTTTTCCTTTTCACTCTTCGTTTAAAGAGTTTTCACTCTAAGACAACTCCCTACCATTTGTCCCTTTCCTCTTCCACACATCTGTCCTCCACTCTCAACATTACCTTCCACCAGAAAATGATCTTATATTCCCCCACCCTCTCCCCTTAGCACATGTACATCCTTAACTCTTCCTATCTTAATCCTATTTACCACTACATAGTCCAATCCAGCTCTGACTACCACCTATCCCTCCACCACTCCTCTCCCATGGTGTACTTATGCTTGACATTCTATCGCGAAACACTGGTGTTTGCTATCATCAAACTCTCTTTTTCCTAGACACATTTCCAACCAACTAAATCTCCACTACGCAATTCATACCTGGAATCTACCACACATTTACACCAACACACTCCATCATAATTGGCTCCTTTCCTACCTTAGCTTAAAGGTCTGCCTTCAGTACTATAACATTTACAACTTACTCCCTAAAACCCCTCTATGCACGTTCATTTGAATCTTATCCAAAAGGACCTCCCTTTTCTTCTACTATTCTTCTCACTGGCAGGCCCATATGCACTTACAAAAACCCTACATCTCCTTTCCCAGTTTCACCTTCAACCACATTATACCTTGAGGAACCCTCCTTCCACTCCACTACCACCGTTTATCCTATCTCTTCACTTTTGATTAGTATAGCCACCCTCTACTCCCCTCCCTCGCACCTCTCTTCACTCCTGATAACCTCACCACCTTACACTCCCACAAAACTTACAATCGCCCTTCCCTTTCAGCTTAGTTTCACTCAAAGCCAACACATCCACCTATCTTCTCACAAACAAACTATCCTAATCTCTTACCATTTTTACTCTCATCGTGTACCACATCCACGCACATTAAAAATGACCACAAACCATTAGGGGTGATGGTCCTAGGCACTTCCAGCCCCTCTTATGTCCCTCTGCTCTTTGCTTTAAGGAATTTCCCCTGTGGGGCCTACATAGGAGAAGGAGTGCCTAGCCCCAATCCCCGTCCCTTTCTTCTCTACACCTCTTACGATCACAAGTGGGAATAATTGGTGAGCAGTATTCTTTTCCCCTCACCACAGGGGATACCCCTACCTACAGAAAAAGTATATAATTCAGGAGAATTGGTACAGTATATCAACATAGGGTTGGGGGACAGCCATAACGGAGGGACAGTCGTAGTATATTAAAGTGTCATCCATTTCCTCTATAAACAGAGTTTTCCTCTAATCATAGACAAAAATGATGTGTGGCTCCTGGTTCCGTAAGGGGCAGCACCCATATAGACCCTAAAGTATCGACTGCATGCTTCTTTGCCACAGTAAGAAATTGGGGGGGGGGGGGGGGGGGGGGGGGGGGGGGGGGGGGGGGGGGGGGGGGGGGGGGGGGTAAAAGAACTAAGCAGCCATATTACCCAGACGGATATATATATATATATATTATATATATATATATATATAAAAAAATTATATATATAATATATATATATGTACTTATATATATAACATATATAAAATATATTTAAATTTATATAATTTTTTCCTATCATATATATACTATAACTTATATATAAAACAATGTGCTAGTATTATTGTCCCATTTTTTTCATTTTAAACAATATTTTGGGTATTTATTGAAAAATACCCAGGGACTATTGATATAATTATTACAATAAATATTACCCATTCTAATAGATGTGCGCTGTAATAGATATCACAGAATGTTAAATATATATACTATATATTATAAATATATTTATATATACTTATAATATTTAATGATACATATATATATATTTATATATAATTATATCAATATTATATAAAGTATATTTATAGTTATATATGCAAAATAACCACAGGAGAAAGGAAACTTGTAGACAGTAAGTACTTTCGTATATTGCATCTTCAAGTCAAAATGACAGAGATACATAGTATTGGAGTTTTAAGTAGAAAGCATCAGGTTGGCTTTAACCATAGGGGGGGGGGGGAAGGGGGGAGACAATACCAAATGTGAGGAGGAGGGGGGATGAACCTTACCACACTTATCGACCTGACCCACACATAAAGGGTCAATCTGGCGGAAAGATCTCGGTGACCATTTGGGATTATCATTTTATTCACATTTAAAAATTGACCATAGCTTAAGTTTACATTTTTGTCAATAACGTGCCCTGAGTATTAAGCAAGATTCATATTTATGTTTACTTTATTGCAAGCTTTTTCCTTTAGCTATAATTTGTTTGCCTTAGACTTATCTATATGATGGTTGTATAATGAATTTTATGTTGGAAATAAAGCATCGTTTTACCTGGGCAGATCTCTACACACTAATATTATTATGTTAGGAAAACCTTGTTTTCCAAGTTTTTCCCAGTATTTGTCCAATTTAAAATTATATTACAATCTTGGCTAAGGTGATTTTATAGACAGCCTCACATTGTTGTTAGGAGGGCATGCTTCATTAATTAAAGTTTATCTTAATGGCTGTTGTGGTCCATATTTAAAGAGCTACTTTGATATTCAATTTTTTTGAGTAGGTATAACATTACTGAGATAAATTTATCATGAAAAGGAAAGGACAAGTGTATTTTGAATTGTTCATGGTTATCCTAGTTCTTGATGGCAAGGGTTTAGTTGAAAGGGCGTTTCCTTGGCGGTTAGTTGTTGGACATTTGTAGTTAAGAATATTGAATAGGATATTTTAACTGTTCCCCAATATTCATGATAGTTCTAAATTCATCATGCTAGCATATATATATATATATATTTATATATATATAAACTCTATATGCTATAATATAAATAATCAAAAAAAAAAAAAAATATAAAATATATATATATTTATACATTGATATTAAATATATATATTTACAAAATAGAAAAAGATTAATTGATGGGAGGCAATAAACTACAAAAGATTGGGGTTTGGACAAGAATCATGGGAATAGAGAGAAAAGAGGAAGACGAGGAAGAGAAGACAGAAGAGGAGGAAGAAAGAGGCGAGGATTGAAGGTTGGAAGACCAATAGAAAGTGTAACATGGATAGACTTAAATGAATAGGTCGGGTTGCTGGAAAAAAAATTAATATAATTAAATAACATAAAAGAAAAAAATTGTAATTAATATAATTATAATTAATATAAGTAAATAAATAACATAGGTGTTAGTTAAATAGATAAACAAATCAGGTAAATAGTAATTCATTAATGAATTAACAGATAATCTGATAAATGAAAATCAAGCAAATAATAATAAACAAACAAAATTATATAAAATAGATGTCAGTGTATTACACGCATCTATGCCTTAGGTGTTTTATTTTTATCTAAACGATTCATTAGGGATAATCATCCACTGACCACAGATAATAATCAGTGTGTCAGTGGATGATAATCCCTAAGGAAAGTTGACCACTTTCCCCATACATCTAAATTTTGTCCAAAATATACCCTCCCCTTGTTTGCCTAAATGGAAGACAAAAGGATAGCAAATTGGCTTAACAGTATGAAAGATCCACCAAAATCACTCGTAAAGATTAATGATCTTACCCTAGGTCCTATCAGGTGCATACGAATATCTAACTAGTATAATGAACTGGAGGAGCTATGCTATACAATTCCCAAAAACAACAGTGGAAACCTCGACGTCCACTGATACCATGGTGGAATAGTAATATTTTCATTGAGCAGGAAAAGAAAAAATTACTAGAGCATGTTACAAACGTTATCGAAGACGTCCAATCCTGATAATACAGGTTGAAATACAAGAGGAAACCATTTGCTAAGCAAAAGCAAATTTTCAAATGAAGCCATGGAGAGAGATCGTTCATAAGATACATATCTATAGAATTAAAGTATATTACCCCACTAATTTTAGTTTATGGTACATGAATACGCACAAACTATCAGGGAAATTTTCCCCCTAACCCCCTGCCCATTCTAAATATCAACTTAGTTGTTATATCAGATACAAGAGAAGCTGGCAGAGGGCATTTGCACAGAAGCTACTCAAATATCTACATGTGCCTGTCACTTCACCCCTGAATTACCACAGTATAAGGAATACACAACAGTAGTTACTCCGCCTGCTTGCACTAATGCTGTGGCATATAACACATCCATTTAAACATCATCGATATTTGAACAATGCCTTTAACTTTATCTTCACCAACAGCACCTGGAGAAGAATGATATCACATAAGCAATGATTTCTCATCATACCTCGGGAGATCTTTAAAACAATTCTTTGTTGATGTTTTTAATGAATTTTGGTGTTCAGGAACCACTTAAAAGTTGTGGAAAAATCTCTGTTAAAGTTCCATTTTTGAAACCTGGAAAAGTGACCCTAGTGTATCCCAAAAGTTACAGGCCAATAGCTCTTACCAGCTGTATTTTTAAGATCTTAAGAACGAATGGTGAATTTTCGTTTGGTGTGGCACCATTGAATCCAAAGACTTTATTATCATGAGTGGCAATATGGCTTCCGCAAAAAACAGTAAGTAACTTATGGATCCACCCTATTATATCACCACCCGATCGAGATACAAAATGGCTTTTGCAAATCCGAAATCAGACCCTTTGCAGTGTTCTTCGATTTGGAAAAAGCTTTAGACACTAACCTGGAGAGCCGGTATTTTAAAACAGCTAGCAGATTGGAATATCGTTGGGCTATATGTTTAACTTTGCCAAAGATTTTTTATTCATTATATTTTAAAAGTGCAGAATTAGGCTCTTACCCTATTCATCAGAATATCTATAACTGGTAGAAGGTATTCCACAAGGAAGTGTCCCTTAGCCCAACCTTCTTTAGTAGTATTTGCCATTATAAGGATATACTTGTAACAATCTCCCCTGTCGGAGTAAATTGGCCAACCAATAGCAGAATGATATTGTTTTTATATGTAGTAAATCTTACTGCAGTTGAAGCCTGTATCAAAATTCATAATTCAAATTAATGCTGCTACTAAATGGGGCAACAATAAATAAAGGATTGAAATTTTTCTACACAAAATAAACTAAAGCTATACGCTTTATGCAGAACACAAAAAAAGGGAAGAAATCCCATACATATAATTATAGAAGACTCAATTATAATATATGAAGACAAAAGTTTAAATATTAAGGATTTGTTATTATTACAAAAAATGAACTTTTGCTGACACAATATGATAATGAGACCAGCAGTTAATGTTCATAAACATAACGAATGTAACATTCTTAAAGATTGTTAGTTGGCATGAATTTTTGCGCGCTGAACACGTACAACACTATTAAGATTAAATCAAGCCATAAATGCCCTAAGTAAGATTGACTTATGGCTCTCAGGTTTATGCCCTAAGCACATGGTAAGACACTATTTGAAAAAACTGGATTGTAGTACACAACTACATGACGCTACGCACTTTGTATACTGGGGACACTTTTCAGACTTCTCCTGTTGAAAGTCTTTATGATGTGATCTCTGGTTTTCCCCCTCTTTACCAATTCGTAAGGGAAGAACAGGGTCTCAGATATATGTCAAGAGCACAATAACTACACATTCTAATACAAAACTACAAGGTTATATAAACATACCTATCGACAGAGCACATCCACTAAACCTACTTTGCCTAAGGCCCTTTGATAGAGTAATTAAACAATAGTACAAGAGAGGTAGGCCCTTTTTTCCTCCTCTAGTTATGGAAGGAAATCACCTTTTTGGCAAAAATACCCTCCGTGGTGTAGGCCACCACTATAAACATTTTGCCAAATGAAAGAAAGCAAAAAGATACATAATACAATGTTGATCATATTGAAAAGTAACTTTTTAGCCCGTATATTCTGAACACAAAAAACTCGATTATCTGTAATACACTGATGGTTTCAAATAACAGGTTTCTTGGAAACTGGATGTGTTAGCCAGTATTTTATGAACAACAAAAAATCGAATTTCTGTCTACACTAAAAAATGGCTTCAAAAAATAAATTGAGAAAAAAAAAACGGGAAGTGCTATCACCAAGGGAGTAAAAAAAAATTTAAAATTAATATTTTAAAAAAAAAAAAAAGAAAAAAAAAACAAAGAGCCTTCCCAATCAATTCTCAATTTTTAATGCAGAAATTTATGCTATCTATAGCTGTCTAAAACTTATTTTTAATACAAGCGGCAATGAGGATTCATATATTATTCATTGCGATTCCCAAAGTGCATTGACAGCGCTACAAGGATTGA